>NW_009191957.1:0-22798 GCF_000690835.1 Fulmarus glacialis
GGGGCCGGACTCCCGCCCCTCTCCCCGTCCCGCAGGGAGGAGATTGCGTCCCTAAGAGCAGCCACCCCGCACCCTCGACGCGTGGATGGCTTCAGTTGCAGTTTGCAGTCATCCCTCTAATTGGGCTTTCAGTAAACCCGTGTGTCTAACCAGCCCGCAAACGTCTCTTGGTCTTTAGACTCAGCCATTAGACAATAGCATTATCTGTATTTCTTTCTATATTGCAGAGATCATTTGGGTTTAATGTGTATTTTATCAATACTTTATAGTCTTGAATACTGGGAGATGTGAAATACTACAGCTGCCTTGTACGTCAAATCAATGTAAACACAATGAGAATATGACAAGAGAAGATGAATATGAGTAGTAAGTTATTAAACAATATTTCCTGTATGATTGCTAGAAGCAGAACCTATTTGTTTATTATTTTTATTACATTACCTGAGAGGCTGCATTTAAAAATTCAGAGTGGCATACTACCCAGGAAATAGATATCTGTTGCACACCATTTTCTCCTTCTTGGTGGAAGAAATTTCGTATTATGTTGCCCAGGATGTTGACTCGCATGATTCTGTGATGCCAGCTTTTATGTCTTTCATTTACACAGTGTAAATAAAATGTGTTAAACGCTTAACACATAAAATGTGTTAAAAAGAGAAAAGAAGAAAAAATGAAAAATATTGTTACATTGCCTGTTAGGTAGCAGATCTGAAAGAAAAACTGCCTTTTCATTTCACAGAGCAGAATTTTATAATTTGACAAAATGGAAATTAAAATAGTTTTAACACAAAGCTTGTTTGGACTTCTTTTTCTGAGATCAAGAACCCTGGAAGCATTTAAAGTAGCCCAAAATATTTTATTTCACTTGCAATGATAAGAAATTGCCGCATCATAAGTAATGTAGACAGAAGAACTTAAGACGGTCTGTAGTAGGTGATTTCAGCCTTCTTTCCTTAATCATTTAATATATTTCGAAGGATACTTGGATCAGCTTCCTATGATTCCTAGAGAACGCAGAGAAGTAAACTGCTGCACAGTGTGCACAACCATGCTCTTTATCAGCACCCTTTGTGAATTCTTCAGGACTTATGCCCATGACCGGTGGTCTCTAGTCTTCACGATGAGCAAGGCAGTTGTTGCTTTTAGGTTCAGCATGCGCATGTCCCACCTTCCTGAAATAGCAGGAAACTCTCTCCCTGCCCACCTCACAGTCATTTACATCCTGGCATCAGCTTATAGTAATATATGGTCCGTAGAAGGAGAACCAGCCCTTTACGTTTGTGAGGAAATGTTTGAAATCTGCAGGACACGTTTGTGAGAAAAATGTCAAACCCCTGAGGCTGCTCAGCCAGACTGCGTGCTGGAGGTCACCCGTCCCTCCAAAAGCACATTTAGCCATTACACCAGAGGCTACACCAGAGGTAGCTGTTGTAAATTATAAACTGCCCTTACAAATGCAGTTTGCTTTACTTCTGCAGTAAGACTGCTTCTCTTGCCTAGGGATCTAGCGTCTGACAGCTTGGGATGGTAGTGGCCTGAATCACTCGGCTCTTTTGTGCAGCTGAAGTGCTCCAGGAGCCACAAGTACCAAGGAAGGCTGCTCCAAGCAGCGTGGACCACTTACCTGCAGTGCCAAGCCCACTGGATAGCACGTGCACTAACAAAAGCATAATTTCCCTGATGTTTGAGTCGCCAAGCCTTGCTCCTTAGTTGGTTCAATCCAGTTGCAAACAGCTTTCTGCAGCAGGCATTCATATTTGCAGCGATGACTGTGTCAGATTTAGACAAGAGCGTTGCACTGATTTTCAAGAGCATCCCCTGGGGGTACTGTGCCTCCCTATCGCTGCGCCACCAGAGCCTCGTGTCTAAATAACCGGTTGCCAAGTTTTGCGGTGTTGTGTACCACCGTTCCATCTGCAGCCAAACGCAGATCACCAAGTACATTACACTTTCCCTGCCAACTCTTGCTAATTAAACAATATATGACTGTCTTGTTTGCAATTAATTTCTCCAACTTTCTTTATGTCAAGGGCTGGGAAACCTGAGAACTGAATGTTCCTGTGCCTAGTATAAAGTCCTGAAAACCGCAATATCTTTTCCAATAAACTGCTTGCAGGAAATTCCTCTTCCCTATGGCACATCAAAAGACAGTTTGACCTTTTCTGTGTCCTTTAGCAGATAGTAAACTGGACCACCTCAAGGTTATATTTGTTATTGTACAGCTGAGGTTGTGAGCACAGAGGTAAAGATGCAGACCCAGAAGCATAGATGTGAATCAAATTACTCGCTTGCTTGCATACAAAGCAGCAGGCAGCTCATTGAAAAGCAGACATTTCCAAATTAAGTCCCATTGAGACAGGCTAGGACTGCTGATAGAAATTACACTGTGCATTCAGCCTTTCTACAATCAGGAAAGCTTCTTCTGCAATGGGTTAATTCATTCACGTACTAGGCAACCTTTGCAGGTAGGTTTGTGCACATGGACAAAAGGGACAAGTTTTCAGGCTTTCCTCTCCAGACCTGAAGACAGGCAGTTAAGTTGGTGCGTCTCTTACAAGCCCGTCTTTTTGTGGGTTTTCTAATCATGTTTCAATCTCAGTCTTGCAGCCCTTTGCACAGCACCTGAAGTTCTGGACTTCATGTCTTGCGTTTGCCCTGTGCCCCCTTCACGCCCAACAGTCACTGCTGACTCTGCATTCAGTCACATTATCTCTTTGTCCCTCCGTTGCTAAACCCCATCATTTACACCAATGAGACAATGGAAATTCATACGGAAATCATCAGGATAATATCCCAAAACAACATCTGGGCTTGCCCCTGACCAGCCTCGGTCAGCTGCCACCCACTCAGGGGGGCTGCAAACCCTGGAGCTGTACCCGGACAGCTGCTTGATGGTGAAAACTGCTCTCTTCTGGGTGCTCTGGAGATGTTAGCAGTGCTCCACAGACCCATATGATCCCACCCAGTCTCTGTGGGTTTTTCCCACTTTCTGATTTCAGTGGACGTCTCTGCCCACATTCCCTGTGCCAGAGACCCCGTCCTCCCCTTCCCACCCAGAGGCTTTGTGCTTCCCTTTCCTCCAAGGACTCAGTGATAGTGAAGTCTCCGTTATTACCTGGGTGTGGACACCTAATGTTGGTGTAACACAAGGTCTTGCCCTTTTGTCTCTGGGCTCCCACTGCCTTTAGGATCTTGTCTGCAGTGAAGCACGGTGCTCCTTCCCCCTCCTTTGAGTCTCGGCACTAACACAATCTTCAGAGTTTGCAACACTTCCATCTCCTTCCCTAAGTGTCAGCACATGCTGCCTGCCGGCTTGCACTGCCCTGTACAGCCCTTTGACAAGAGCACTTTCATCTTTGTGGTGTAGGTCTGGCTATCCCCACCACTACCAGCTAAGAGGAATTCGCACCCAGCACGGCGATGACTAAAGACTGATTCCTGCAAGAGGATTTGCATGAGAGAGGGGAGCTTTCTCAGGAGAAGGCTTGCGCAAGGGTCAGAGCTGCTAGCACTGCCCAGTGCAATGTGTCCTCCAAGGTGTGGAACAAGTGCCACGTGCTACTTCTTGCAGTGACGTCCACTGCCCACGGACAGCAGCCCCTGGGTTCGCTTTGCTGGCCCCCAGGCTTTCTGTCCTCTTCCCATGGCTCTCAGCTTTTTCTCAAGGGTTTTAAGTTTACCCCATGGCGGCAGGGCCATTTCTGTCTGCAGGGTGCAGATGACGTGCGGTGTTCTGTCCCTGCTGGACCAAATGTCCACAGTAAGTTTTGTGGTGACCTGGGGTGGGCGAGTGGGATGTGACGGGAGCCGGGTGCGGTGAGCCAAGTGGTCCTTCCTGAGCTGTGTCCCAGAGAAGAGACATGTTGGCTTCCCAATGCGCTAGTGAATGGTTCAAAGCTGCACCATGGGATGTTCAGACTGGACATTAGTAAAAATTTCTTTACTGAAAGAGTGGTCAGGCCTTGGAACAGGCTGCCCAGGGAAGTGGTGGAGTCACCATCCCTGGAAATATTTAAAAGACGTGTAAATGAGGCGCTTAGGGACATGGTTTCGTGGGTATGGTAGTGTTGGGTGATGGTTGGACTCGATGATCTTAGAGGTCTTTTCCAACCTTAATGATTCTATGATTCTATGATTTCTTTACCAAGAGGGTGGTCAAACACTGGAACAGGCTTCCCAGAGAGTGGTCGATGCCACATGCCTGTCAGTGTTTAAGAGGCATTTGGACAATGCTCTTAACAACAAGCTTTAACTTTTGGTCAATCCTGAATTGGTCAGGCAGTTGGACTAGATGATTGTTGTAGGTCTCGTCCAACTGAAACTCTCTTTTATCCTAGTAAAACCCAGGAGACAGCAGCGTGGTCTGGTGGGACTATGATCTGAGAGCTCTCCAGCTGAGCCAAGTACCAGCAGAGTCTTTAGAATCATAGAATAGTTTGGGTTGGAAGAGACCTTTAAAGGTTATCTAGTTCCTGCTCTGGCCAGGGACATCTTCAACCAGCCCAGGTTGCTCAGAGCCCTGTCCAACCTGACCTTGAATGTTTCCAGGGATGGGGCATCTACCACCTCTCTGGGCAACCTGTGCCAGTGTTTCACCACCCTCATCATAATAAATTTTTTCCTTATATGTAGTCTAGATCTACCTTCTTTTAGTTTAAAACCATTCCCCCTTGTCCTATCACTGCAGGCCCTGCTAAAAAGTCTGTCCCCAAAATGAGCCTCTGGCAATGAGCCTCTGTGATTGATGTATCTTGAGTCTTTCAAGTCCAAGACAAAACTAATGGACATAACAAAACAAAATCATATTCTTCTGCTTATAAGCACTTCCATTTGCAGCATCACTTTCCGAGCAGCCTGTTCCGATGTTGCCTGCCCTGTGTGTGCCCTGGAAGACGAACTGAACCCGAGGCAGGCACTCCCAGTGCTAAACTGTCCAATTTCCACAGCCAAGCCAGGCTGATGCAAACCTGGCTTTGGTTAGACACAGCCCAGAGCTGTCAGCAGGAGAAGTATGCTGCCTGACACGTGGAAACTGAAACACGTCTACAGCTTGGTAACGGCTATAGAAAGTAATTATGGACTAAGTAGAAATAGGGCATCATTTGTCTTAGTGTTGGCTCAGGACCTATTCCAATTTAGCAGGCATCTGGGTGAGCAAGATTGCTTTCCCACGCACAGAGCTACGCTCCTCGCTGAGGGAGCCGGGACTGGCGTTTCTTGAGGTGTCAATAGGATTGCAAATTAAGGCCCAGGGTTTGATTTCACCTGCGTTTTGACCTCTATTGATTCAAACCACTAGTAGAGTTGAGATGGAAGTGGATTTGCATTAATTTGCTGAAGCAGTGCTGGTGACCCAGGAACCCCAGTGATGTTTCATACAGTTGCTCCGTGGGTCCAGGCTCAGTGGGATTCCACTGGTGAGACCCCACCAGGCCATCCACATACTTCACTCACTCAGAAAATGCAGGAAATCATTCCTCCTGAACATTTCTGCAGAGGATGGTTGGTCAGTGACACTGCTATATCTGCTGGCAATTAGAGTGCCGCAGGTTCGCCAGCTGAATTTAAAGGGTTTTATTGATCAGCAAAGTGTTGTTTATTCAATTCTCCAGCCATCCAGGAAAATTGCTCCTTTATTATTCTCTGAAGGAGCAATGTTCAGGACAGGACATGCATTCCTAAAACAAACGTACTGCAAAGTATCAGCCCAGATTTGACACATACATGCAAAGAGATTATTGTGTTTTATATGAAGATCACAGACATACAGAAATTTCAGTATAAATTAAACCCAAATTAGTAGTTTGACCTAATGCAACTCAAACATTGGAAACCAAAGCCAAACTTAGATTTGTTTTTTACCTCAAAACTATATAGAATCAGTGATTCCTGGCAAAAAGAAATGTATCATCTCTGGTTTATGAGGGAACCAGTGACAGTGCTGTAAAAGTGCCATTTGCTGAGTGTTGTAGCACTAGTTTCTTTCTCCCTGGAAGCTTTTGTGACCGTGCTGGATCATCTTCACAGCCATTTTGCAAGGTTAGGAGCCAAGTCAGACTTGACTGGTTTTGGAACTGAGATAGTTTATTTTTTAATTATTTGTTGAAATCTGGGATACGTAGCAAGACAAGGAATGTCAAGATCGGCACCAACAGAAAAGAAAGAGATTAAGTGCTAAAACAAGGGTTTGGGGGCAGTTTTCATTAAAACAGATCAGGCTTAGGGCAGAGCAGCTGCTGGATTTAGATGATTTCTCGACTGCTTGTTTAGCACTGACTATTCCTTGTGCTGTAGACAATTTTCAGAAAAAAAGCATTTCTGTGTAGTGAAGCAAGACCGAGGCAGCAGAACAGGTGCAGTTTAAAGGCTCTTTAGATATCTTTCTTCAACAGCCAAGATCTGAGGTGCCTTCAGAGACTTTTGAGGATGTAAGTCAATCTACATTAGCTGTGGTTTTGGTCTTTTCTATTTTGTATATGGCCACTGACTGCCAGTTGTCTGATCCGCTCTGTGGGTGTCAGAGGCAAGTGCATCCCAGCGTCAGACTGGTTGAGGCTGGCAGGGACCTCTGGACGTCACCTGGGCCAACTCCCTGCTCAAGCAGGGCCACCCAGAGCAGTTGTCCAGGACCACGTCCAGACCGCTTTTGAATATCTCCAAGGATGGAGACTCCACCACCTCCCTGGGCAACCTCTGCCAGGGCTTGACAACCCTCGCAGTAAAAAGGTGTTTACTTGTGTTTAAAAGGAATTTCCTGTATTTCAGTTTGTGCCCATTATCTCCTATTTTATCATTGGACACCACTGGAAAGAGTCCGGTGCCCTCACCTTCATTCCCTCCTACCAGGTCTTTATACACATTGATAGATTCCCCCGCGCCTTTTCCTCTCCAGGCTGAATAGTCCCAGCTCTCTCAGCCTCTCCTCGTAGGAGAGATGCTCCAGTCCCTTCATCTTGGTGGCTCTTTGCTGGACTCAATCCAGTATGTCCATATCTCTGTTGTACTGGGAAGCCCAGAACTGGACACAGTACTCCAGGTGTGGCCTCACCAGTGCTGAGCAGAGGGGAAGGATCCTCTCCATCACTGGTCTTCCTGGTCCCAACCCCAGCAACAGGGAAGAGCTGGCTGAAAGTGTTAAGATTACAGCAAATTGCTCATGAATAATTTTATACAAACAATATATATTGGTAACAATGTGAATAACAGGAGTAAAATTAAGAAATAAAGTGTGCAGCTAGGTCCCATCAAGGTTGAAGTAACATTTGCTTGCTCCAAAACTCAAGAAGTAGACACGAAAGGGCCTTTTAGAGAGGTGAGCTGTGTGGGGAACTTGAGCATAATGGAAGAAGCAACCTCCACATACTACTGAGAAAGGACGGCCAAGACACAAGTTAAACTGGAGTTGATGGAAGGAAATTCTGGGAGGTACCAAAATGTGAAGCAAAACTAAATCGTCCACAGTTGTCTTTGTACTGCTAAAATTGAAAACAATAGTTTATGCACCACAGGTGCTAGCAAAAAATTAACATTGGGATTCTCAAATAGAGGAGAAAGCTTTGCCTTATTCTGTAATCGCAATAAATGTCATGCCTTTATGGATAGGAAACCAATACTAGCAGAAACTGACCACAAAAAACTCATTGGCAAGGGCAATGGAAGAAAACACTCCAAGTGTGTGATCTGCAAATCAAATAAGCACTCAGGATGGAGTTGGTATTTGCAGACACTCTGTCTAGGCCTTCTGCAACAATGCAATGCCTCTAAAGCCAGGATAAGGTCTGGTACCTGTCAAGCTGCTAATGGAGGGCTCCGTTCAGCTCTGGAGAGATGTTGTCCAGCACTTTCTCTCTCCAGGAGTTGCTTTTCTCCTGTGTCATCCCTAACGCTGCCGATGTGAGCATGACCCTTTAGGTCGTGACAGCTGCTCAGGCACTGTTGGCCATGGCTTTCAATCCACACATGAGCTATGCCCCATCCTGGCCATGCCAGAGCGAACCAAAATGGGATTATCCATTCTTGGGGTTCCTGCTCCTGACCTGAAGCTGGAGAGGATGCAGTCCTGCAGGTCCCGTGTGATCCACCACTCGTAGGACAACCTTGCAGGTATCCCCATGCTGGCCTGCACAAACACCTTCAGAGGATCTAAGAGACGTTTCTGAAGACAGGGCTCTCACCACCCCATGTTCCCCTCCTCAGCCTCCTGCCCATGCCCATGTACTTCAAGGCTATGTCTGAATCTCACCGGTATTTTATATTTTGCCTCCTTTCCCCTTTCTATCCCTATTCCAATTCCTTGAGCAACTTCGTTCTTTAAGTCAGCCAGCGGGGTTGCGTTACACCAGGATACATATCCTAAAGATACTCAGAAGGGCAACGTGGCCTCATCTGTCAAAACTGAAGCCTGGTGTGTTTCTAACCAGGCTTTCCTTGGAAGTTTTGCTAGTGGTTGTCACAAACAGTTCCAGGTAGCCTCTCTCCACCCAAACCCCACTGAGGAGATGGGGATGCTCAGGGAGTCACGCATCATCGTTCTCCTCCCCATTTCAGATGAACCAGTGGCAGTAAGGGCTGGAAGATGGCCTGAAATATTTCTGTGGTTCCAACACAGTGGAAGATGCTCAAGCAGCAAAGCAACAGATCTCCCTTGCAAGCCATGGAGACAGCAGCCTTAGCCACAGGCTGTCAGATTCCCTTTTGAACGAGGCTGACTCTGCCCTTTTAAATTTCTGATTTGCAGCACATTTTGTGCATTCAGCCCTGTGTATTAGTAGAAGATTAAGAATGGCAAAATTATTCTTACTGCATCTTAAAGAATGCTTGAATGAGACTGCTTCTTCAGGCAAACATATTCTTTATGGGTGTTTAAGCTTGTAATCATTATCAGTTTCAAGCTAAGGGCAGCTAAAAGTTAAAAATACATATTTTTCATATGACTTTCTGCATAAAAGAAAAAGAAAAATTTATATAAGTGAATGACAAGAAAAGGTAAGGTGAGGTTTGGCCCCAGAGAATTTGGCACACCACCGTCAGACACACTGTTTTCTCAGGAAGGTGAAGTTTGGTGCTGCTGGGAAGGTTAATGTCCCACAAGAGGAATGACGCTTGGCTGCAGGAGGCAAAGCTTTTCCAGGACAGTTTTGCACACGTTTTGTGTCTTGTCATGATGTGGTCCACGTGCCATGTTCCCATGTTAGCACATACACTCCTAAACCTGAAAACAGGACTTTGGCGTGCATTGAGTGCCAGCGGTGATGGCACATGCCACCAAAGGCAGGACATTTCACTGCAGCACGGAGACTTCCACTGGCTCTCTGCTCTGGCAGCTGTACTCCAAAACGAAATCTCAGCTCCCTGAGGTGCTGGTGGGGTTTGAGCATCAGCAAAAACATCTGGTTAGCAACAAACATCTGGAAAGGATCCTCTAATGGGGTGTGTCGCAAATGAGTGGTTTGGACGCCGCCAGAATCACTGTCGAAGGTATTAGCAGAAAGTGATTTTAACAAAAATTTATAAAAGCGCGACTTAACAGAGTTCAATGGCAAGGTTCAATCTATCACTTACTACACGGAGGAAGTTTCAATCTATCCCGTACTACACGGATGAACCATACAAAGGAAAAGAGCATGGCAAGCCGAGGAGTCCTTGGCTGGTGTAAACACTACTTAGCAACAACTAAAACATCAGCGTGTTATCAACATTCTTCTCATACGAAATCCAAAACACAGCACAACACCAGCTATTAGCAAGAAAATTAACTCTATCCCAGCGGAAACCAAGGTATCATATTAGAACTGAGTTGGGATGATTTACACAGAGGCCAAGAACGAAAAGGGTAAGGAGACCCTCCCATTGAGTCACAAGGTTCAGAGTAGACCCAGCTAGATCTACCCCTAGTCCCAGACTTGGTCAACGGTATATGTCTAAGGGATTCTATGTGTTCAGCAGCAGCATAAGGTTCATTCACAACCTTAAGACAGATCATAAGATTTTAGCAGACTATATTTGCTAGCAGGAACTTCCATCAATTCACACACGCATGCACACGGATGCAAAGATGGATAAATATACAAAGATATAACTGTTAACAATCCCCCTCGAGTTCAGTGACATACTCACATAAAATGTCTTGGCATGTCTCATCGGGCAAAGGGTTGAGCCTCGAGGAGTATTGCAGCCCAGGTCCCGTGCCAGCCGGCGACGGTCCTCCGAATATCGCAAACTCGAGAGTTTGCAAACTCTGAGGAGTGTCCCACTCAGAGGGAGATGCTGGGTGCAACACGCTGCGGTCCAGGAGAGCTCAAAGGGCCTCACTTAGGACCACCGGTTATAGGTGTGCAAGATGGTTGGCTTTAGTCATCTGTAAATTTCCATCCTGGCCACAGTCTCAGGTGGTAGTGACTAAAATTCTGAAGGTTTCGGTGTTGTTACAATTGAGTTACAACCCAGATAAGATGGCGCCTGGGCCAGGCAGTGGGAGGACGTTCCCAGCCTCAGCCACGCAGAGGTTCTGATACGGTCAAGGAGCGCTCAGCCGCCAGACTCAGAGCACCAAGGCCGAGGTTTCACGGGAATTTCTGAGAGCGACGAGCGGCCCAGGAGAAGGGTGGGGGGATGCACCACCACAGGGTGAAGTTCTCAAGCTGCTCATTTTTAGCCACAGGGAGGGTGCCTGCTACCTCGGTGGCCTCACCATGCTCTTCACCTCCGGCCATGCACACACCTGGAGAGGCGGAAAGGAGGAGCCGTTCCCCTCCGGCCTGGCTGCGTTTCCCTCTTCCAGCCCCACAGGAGGTGCTGCCACCGTCCCGCAGGTCCAGCCGCAGGCCGAGCACCATCGCCCTCCTGCGCTTTCCCAGAGCACGAAAGCAGCGTTTCTTTCTCTGCAGCTGTGATCCCACCTCATCCTCTCTTTCTGTCTTGTTCTGACCTGTCACTGAGCTCTCAGCTCCTCTTTAAAAAGGGCATAGGCAGCGGCTTTCTCATAGGGGCAGCTTTTTGGGGTCCACGAGGACAGGACACTCAGAGCACTGGGAGAGTTTGCCTGAGCAGAGACCGATGCTTCTGGAGCCAGAGGATGGCTGGGATGCCTGATCTGATGCCTCTGAAGCATTCCCCTCCTCTGTTATAACCTATCTTACTAAAAAAAAATTTTCAGGTGTTCTTTTGGGAACAGTTTTTCACCTACATGTTTACTCAAAGTATGGTCAAATAATACAGTTCAGGAATAAAGAGACCCCATGCATGCTAACGTGCAACACTCGCTTTTATTTCTGTGTTATTCCTTTTGGAGACTTTTTCAAGTCTATGAATTTTAATAAAGAAGCAATTCCTAAAATGAACTCCATTACACACCTGTGATTCACAAGAACAAGTTCGTTACACGTCTTTTCACCTGAGTCCAGAGAAGACGGCTGAGATGTAGATTTATTGTCACATTACAGTGAAAGCCGCCTGCCTCCACCTTGTAGGGGATTTCCCACAAGTGACATACCTGGGGTAGGATCTCATTTCTTTGATCACTCTCCTTCCACCGCCAATTAGAGATCCTGACTTTTGTCTTTGTCTTACATTTTCTACAAATTCTGGGGGAAAGGGCTGCGGGGATGTCGGGTGTTCTGTATTTGACTGTGATAGCAGAAGACTTAGGCATGTTGCCTGAAACAGTGCAAAGAGAGCATTTAGGGTGAGGAGCTTGGAGTCCCATCAAGGTGTTCATCACTTTCTGATAGCGACATCTCACTCCTATTATTGCAGCAAATGACTCTTGGGGCAGATGAACACTTTCACAACCTTCTCTCTTATCTGTTGTGTCCGCACACCATACACGATGGGGTTCAGCATCGGGGGGAAGACCATGTACAGGTTGGCCAGCAGAATGTGGATGTGCTGGGGGATTTCCCGACCAAAGCGGTGCGTTAAAACAGTGAAAAAAACAGGGATATAGAAAAGTAATATAACACAGACATGAGAGCCACAGGTGTTGAAAGCCTTGTGACGGGCAGTCCTGGAAGGGAGTCTGAATAATGCCAGAAGAATTAAGACATAGGAGACAGCAATGAGTACAACATCTACCACTGCTGTTGCAACAGGCACTGCCAGGCCATACAAGATATTGATGGAGATGTCGGCACAGGCCAGCCGGGCGATGCCCATGTGTTCGCAGTAGGTGTGCGGGATGACATTGTGCCCGCAGAACGGCAGCCTTTTCAAAAGAAATATACATGGGAAAATGATGCAGAAACTTCTCAGCAAAATCACCAGCCCGGTTTTGACAACGACTGACTGGGTCAGCACTGCCGTGTACCGCAGGGGATAACAGATGGCAACAAACCGATCAAACGCCATGGCCAGCAGGATCATCGACTCTGCCGAGCTGCTGAAATGCAGGAAGAACATCTGGGTCAGGCAGGCACCAAAGGAAATCTCCCCGGCGTTGAACCAGAACAGAGCCAGCATCTTGGGCAGAGTTGTGGTCGACAGTATCAGGTCAGCAATGGCCAGCATGGACAGGAAGAAGTACATGGGCTCGTGGAGGCTACCTTCTGTCCTTATGACAAACAACACGGCACCGTTTCCTAGCAGGGCCACCAGATACATGAAGCAGAATGGGATTGAGATCCAGATGTGCAACTTCTCCATGCCTGGGATGCCAGCCAGGATGAATGTTGCTGGCGTCAAGCTGGTAAGGTTGAATGGTGGCATGTTTCACCTGAAAGCAAAGGCAGAAGACACTGCAAAACATTATTTTAGATGCTTAAGCTCTTCCGTCACTACCAAATGCCTTGTATCACCTTCTCTGATCTGCTAATAGCCACAGCCAGAGGTATGAACCCGAATTATGAAGATCCATGGTCTGCAAAGTATTGCAGCATGTACTTACACTCCAATGTGCAAATTTTCTCCTCACTTGATTTTAACACGATGTAAGTGCATTTTTCTTCCAAGTACTTGCACTTAGACCGGAGTGAATGGAGGCAGAATCAACCCTTACTGCACAAATACCTTAAAATGATGTTCTGTAAGTCCAGAGTAGAAGGAAGAAGTCAGGCAATGAGAGAGGAAAGGTCAAGTGTTTGCAGGAAAATCAGGAACTGCAGAGGGGATAATTGGGAGTTTTAAGGTACCTGGATTCACACCAGGTTAGAGAACAAAATTAGCTCTAGGTTTGAAGTTGGCTGCTCATGTTCCTTCCTTATCTCCGAACTTCTCTCTCCCTTTCCTTTTGGTTCTGGGACCCAGTTCAGCTTGCTTTGCACCTCTTTTTCAGTGCAAATCTAGCAGAAATAAAATTTAACTGGGCATTTGGAAAGACCTTTGTGTCAGGGGAAAACCTGTGTGAGATGGAGTTCCCCCACCAGCCAGAGAAAGGGATGCACTGCTGCCCTGGAGCGGTCTAAAGAGCACTGGAGGATGGATCAGACCCAGACTCACACAAGTTAAAAAGGGTTGTGACTTTTTTCCAGCAGCTTCTGCAATAACAGTCAGATCTTAAATATCAAAACTCAAAATAGGAATTACCCATAATGCTGCCTAGATGAGAAAGTGATGCGAGTACTTAAAAACAAAACTGTGAGGTTGCTGCATACCAAAATATTGACTCCATGTGTGAGAAAGCAATTGTATTTTAAACAACAGATTTGATTTCCTGCTCCCACTCAGTGAGAGAGACACATTTCGTGTCTAAAATATCCTGAATCAAGAAAGTCCAAGGAACCTGCTCCATAGAAACAAAACATGACAGTGGACTGTCTTTAAAAATAAAATTAGCCAAAATAATAACTATCGAATTCTGTAAATTATTTAAAACAATTCAGTATAAATATTGCATGAAATAAAAGATATGTGATGGATTAACAGACAAAATATTATTAATGCTGATAGCATATATATTCTGTGCTGCCATACCAAAAGCTAGTCATCTCTTGCAAAGCGCAAATGTTAAACTGCAAATAAACAAGGGTCCACCGCACCTGCAGGTGGGAACTTCAGTGCAACCAGGAGCTCTGCATCAGAGGAGCCTCTCAGCATTAGACCCTGTCCTCCATAATCTAATCACCACTGTAAAACTATATTAATCAGATACAGCTCTAAGGATGCATCTCCTACAGCTACCCCTGAGCAGTCCCTTGGATTCTTCTTTCCTAAAATCTTTTAATCCTTTTTTAAATTAAAAGCTATAACCTAGAAAAAATCACATTCCTACAGAGCTGCCTAAGGATTACAAAAAGGTCTGCAGAAGTCTGTTGGCATCACTGCAGAAGGCTTTAGCTGCGTGCACCTCTGGTTTGCCCTGCACGTCCCCAGCACCCAGCACAAGGGTCGAGGATGCGGCTTCCCGGTGCTGCGGAGGGAGAGGGGATGGAGCCCCCCTTGCTGCCGTCCGTGGGGCAGCCTGCCCCACAAAAAATCAGCCTTCAGCAGGGAGGTTAGGGAAACAAAAACAGGGTGGGAGAGAAAGGTTTCCTTGGTGGTTCATTGTCTCCTTACAAGAGAATGAAAATAATGGAAGTATTCTCTTGCACGCCTGAGCACGTCGGCAGCTCTCCCACGGGAGCAAGATGAGGGATGCTGCAGCTGGCCCCGGCGAGCTGCGGGCACCGCCAGGGCAGTCCGTGCTGGCACTGCCTTCGTGTACATTACCCCGAGTGGTTTATCCTGCCTGCTCATGCTGCCCTGTCATCTTTAACTCAGCAACCTCAGCTCTCAAAAACACATAATCTCAGGTAGAGAGTGGCTGATCTGACAGGTAGGCTCTTCACATGATTACTCTTAATCGGGAATTTGGCATCTCTGCACCAGACTCTCAGCATCCTAGAGATCCTTCTGGCCCCAAATCCACAATGCAAACAGCTCACCAGATCCCTGACCTTAAGAGGAAGGCGGGTCCCTGGCTGGGCTCCGGGCAGGGGCTGCAGTGGCGGAGCCGGGGCGGTGGGGGCACTTGTACCTCTCTGCAGGATCCCAGAGGACAGAGGAAGCTCTGTGCCCTGCTCAGCAGCTCCGTAAGTGCCCTCCAGCTGAGGAGACGTGCCCCGGGATGTCGTCCCCCCGCTCCTCCAGCCCCACCTTGCACCACACACATCGTGAGCGTGTTGCTCTCTGCAGACACGCTCGCAGGTCCCTGAGCGGTGGCTCTGTGCCTGCCCTGCCTCCCTTCCCACCAAGCGCACAATTATACCTGCGCTGCACTGCATCTCCTCTCCTTGGGGCCCTGGTTGGACTGACATCATGTGGCTGCGCATTGCGGCAACACACAGTCAAACTTTGGAAAAACAGGCGCGATGAGTCCTAAAAAAGCGGTCTGACTTATCAAAAGTGCCGAGCATTCAGACGCGCAAACTCGACTACTTTTGCAAATATTTTAGCACATACGTATAAATAGCAATCCATGTTTTGAATAGGTTATTGAGCGTGATACATAACATTTGGTAATTAATTAAATAAAGGGAATTTGGAAGAGTTTCCCCATAGCAATGAGAGAAGCAATCTGTGGGCTGTGCTCCTCTAGGAAGGAGAAAGAGTTTGGGGCTTAAGAGCCCTCCTTGGATGAATGACTGGACACTGCCCCCAGTTCCCAGGTCAGTCAGTGACCACCCCTGCCTTCAAAAATCTCGTGATCCATTTGCAGAGTCTATTGACCATCTCCCCACGACCAATCCTCCAATCACCTCCAGGAAGGTGAAAAAAGAGGGTGTGGGGAGAAAGAAGGAACAAGACGCAAAATAGCAAGGAGAGGGAAGACACAGAAGGTCTGAATTTGGCGTAAGGAGAATGGTGTAAGAAGAACCATAAATGGGGCAGGTGGAGGAGGAGGTGAAAGAAACAGGTGGAAAACCACCTCTCACTGGACATATTCTCAGGGAAGGATGCTGGGAGAGACAATGCTTGCAGAAGAGTGGGAAAGCCAGAGCAGGGAGAAGGAGACTCAGAGTTCGGGTGGCAGGGCAGGGGGGACGGGTGAGGAGCAGAAAGGGAGGGATGTGACGGGACTGGTGGAACACTGGACAGAGGGGCCAAAGGAAAGGAGTCTGGGCTGATCCTGACCTTGTTCACACCAGGCAGGGCTGGGAGAAGGCAAGAAGGTCCAGAGCAGCACAGCCAGCCCCAGCCGCTCCATCTCCCCTGCAGCAGCAGCAGGGCTGGCCCGGACGTGGTTTTGAGACATTGTGGGCAGGTCTGCAGCAGCAAACCTGGAATGCCTGAAGCTCCCAGTCAGTTCATCACAGCTTGTGTTACGGAGACAAGGCTTTGAAGAGCACCATGGCTCCGTACGGCACAACCCCAGACTCACACACAGTAAAGCAAAGGGGACGAGACTTGCAGAGCCATTCAGCTCTGGTCCGGAGGAAGGGTCTGGAAAAGACGCCTTAATCTCTGGCCCCATGTGTGACACTGAGCAAAGCACAAAGGGTTGAGGATTTGCTGATGGGAGCCGCTCTGAACTGGTGCATGAAACTAAAAACTTCCGTGCAACGACAGGTGGGTGACTTGCAGCCGTCACTGATGGTTACTGCCACCCTCATGGGCTTCACGCCCGTAAGGGAAGCAGTGGCAGAAATGACAGACTGACTTTCAAAGCAGCGTTTGCTCAGTTGAGGAAAGGCTGATGTCCGCAGTGACAGGAATTAGATGGCTCAGGTACTCCCTGCCTCTCTTCCGTGGGGCCAGATTTTAAAAAAAGGCAGGAAATTAGTTCTCATAGATGGGAGAATGCTACAGCACACAACTTCTTAACACGCACCCTGCTGCTTTTAATACAACCATCCACAAATGAGGTACTCTAACTGGCTCATTTGGACAAACCAGTTACAGTATCTTCTTTGATGATGGTGCTTTTGCCAGGATCTCCACTGCTGCATTGATGTCTCCTTCTGCCTCGATCAGTGCCTGCAAGTTTGCGCTTTGGTCCTGGAAGCCCATGGCACTGAGCTGCTCCATTTGCCTCTGAAATCTGGTCTGTGGCGCCTCCTCATCCATCTCCATCTGACCTTCTGCTTCGTCCTCGCCTGACACCAAAATTACACCATCCTCAGAATTACTGCTTTCTGCCGAGTCCTCCATGCTTTCCAGCTCCACCTGTGAGTCCCCCAAACTAAGTGTGACATCTGGTACTTCTGTTGAGAGGGTCTCTAATCCCAGCTGGATCTGTAGCAACGTCTGCCGTGCTCTGGGGTTTCTCGGCAAGGATGAAATCTCAGCGTTCTCCATCTCTGGTGGCAGCTGCTGTGGCCGTTGATCTTGAGGTGGAGAATTTCCGTTGCTTGATGTATGAGTGCTGTTCAACAGCATTTGTACTGGGCCGTTGGGGTTTGTTAACGCTCTCGCCAGGTTGTGCATGAGTTCTGGGTACCCTCTTAGCTGCTACCTGAGTTGGGTACCACTGCGCCTGCTGCAAGACCCAAACTCAGCAAGGCAAAACTGTTGCCTGCGCTGCTGCTGGCCAGTTGGCCATCAGAGTCATCTGCGTTATCCCTGACTCTGTGGGACCGCGGAGCCCAAGGGTTGGGTAAAGGCCTCCGGTTTTCAGTACGGGCTGGTAGCCTGGCTCCACTCGGGGGTGGGTCACTGTCTGAGGAAGCAAAGGGGTTGTTGCCCAGCTGTGCCTGCAGAGCTTCCAACATGGGCTCCTCAATTTCCCTATAGCACTGCTCCAGAGCTCTGTACCCACCGGGGATGCTTTCGAGCCTTTTCATGGCCACGTCGCGGTTCCTCATCATCTCTTGCATTACAGCAGGACTTCTGGAGGAGGCCTCTAATATTTCTCTGATAGTATGTGGGTCAGTGAGAATCTGACCGATCTCGGGATTGTCTTCAGCCAGCTGCCGCAGCTGAGGGTTGGACATGATGAGATCCCTGACAAGGTGGGCATCGTCATCGTTGTTCTGCAGAAAGGTGCTCTGCACCATCTCGCCCATCAAGCTGTGCATGGATGCATCTTGTTCTTGAATGCCACTCACCAAGTCCAACAGGTCTGTTGAGTCCAGGCCTAGGAGATGTACACTTGTGACCCCAAGGAGGAACCCTACCAAAAATGCGTTGTTGTTGATGGTGTTCAGATCCAGGCCTGAACTGCGGATCCTAGACAAGAGGTTCTCCATGGTCTGGGCCGCTATTTCCCGGCTGGAGGTCAACAGCTCAGACAAGTTATGATGGATCAAGCATGGGTTCTGCAGATCAGCTACGCTTCCCGAGTCGAATGAGTCGCAATTGCCGTGGCTGGGAGGTCGCGTCGGGGTGGTCGCTCTTCCTTGATCTGCCGGGCCATCCTGTGGTCTCTTTTGGGACCTGATGACTGCGTGGATGCTGACCCCACTGCGAACTCCGTGCTGGCTCAAAGTGTCTTGATCCTTGAGGACTTTCCCAGCAAATACCAGGACCAGAAGATCAGGGGGAACTTTGAAACGCTTGGCAACTTCTTCCTTAAACTCCTGGATGGTGCTGCTCTGAGCAACCTCAAACTGCTCCTTCTTCTTGAGGGTCTTCACAGTCACTTTGATGATATTTGAGGAATCCGTGGTGACAACAGGTTGACTAGTCTCCGCTGCCTCTTTGCTTTCGGACATGGTGGCTCTGAGACCAGGACTGCGCTTTGGTCCTCAAAAAGCCGAGGTGCTGGCAGAAGGTGGGAAGCAACAGGGGGCAATGGCTGCCAGAGGAAACAGGGGGGTGGCTGTTGCCCCTGCTGTGGTGGCAGCTGCCAGGAGGGAGCAGTGGCACAGGGACAAGGACCGCCTCTCCCTGCAGTGCAGACCGAATGCATATAGCAGCCAGATGTTGCACAGCTGCTCTGCTCGCTCAGCACCCCAGCAACCCCCTTATACGCCTTGTCCCACTGTGACCGCCTGCCCACATCGAATTGCTGTGCAGCCGCCCCTGTGCTGTGACATCCCCGCTGATGTCGGAGTGAGGAACAATGGCTTGGAGAGGGGACACCTCCCTTGGAGCTGAGCTCGGGCTTCCTTGCCACCACAGTCCCCAGCCAACCTAGTCCCTGGGGCACGGGGAGGACCACGACATGGGAAAATCCGGGCTCGGGAGACTCCGGGACCATTTCCATTTGAGACGACCGCCGCACGCGGCGGCTTGCAGACTGGCATCACCAACCCCATTGCAAAGCTCCCAGGCACCCACCCTCTCCACTACGGACCTTGCTCCCCTGTTTCAGTGCACACCCTGCTCCTGCCAGCTTTGCTTCGGGATGCAAAGCCCCCTGAAGCTTCGCATCCCATGCCCGCCAGCCTTTGGGTCTGTCCTGGTTTCGGCTGGGATAGAGTTAAATTTCTTCCTAGTGCTGTGTTTTGGATTTAGTATCAGAAGGATGTTGATAACACACTGATGTTTTCACTTGTTGCTAAGTACCCTGCTAGTCAAGGACGTTCAGCATAAAAACAAAAACAAAAACAAAACCAAAACAAAACAGGAAAAAAAAACAAACAAAAAACAAGCATTGGGAGGGAGCATAGTCAGGACAGCTAGCCCAGCTGGCCAATGGGGTATTCCATACCATGTGACGTCATGCTCAGTATATGAATGGCAGGCGTGTTCCAGGAAGTAGCGATCACTACTTGGTTATCGGTCAGCAGGTGGTGAGCAATTGCTTTGTGCATCACTCATTTTCTATGTTCTATCGTTATCGTTATTGTTATTGTTACTGTTATTTTTCTGTTCTATTAAACTGTCTTCATTTCAATCCACGAATTTTACTTTTTTTTTCCTCCTGTTTCCCCCCCATCCCACTCCGGGGGTGGGGCCCTTCCGATTCTCTCCCCGTCCCACTGGGGGCGGGGAGTGAGCGAGCGGCTGTGTGGTGTTCAGCTGCCTGCCGGGTTAAACCACGACAGGCTCCTTTTGTGTTTTTGCTGCCAGCCCTGCGCACCCACACCTAGGGCCAGCCCTCTCCTCTGGCAGGCTGCTAGCAGCGCGGCCTCCGCGCCTGCCGCCTTCCCAACACCCCTGATCTCAGCTGCCAGAGGAGGAAATATCCTCCACCTTCAGCCCGAGCCCAGGAGCACCCTCACCTTTTCAACCGGGAAACACCACCACCACCGAGTGCACTGGGAACTTGTCTTGGTTTTATCCCCGAGAGTGCCCCGGTGCAGGTGTTCCCAGGTTAAGCGTGTCACAGGCTATGCAAGTTCAATACACTTTGCACCATCCTTGTGGATGCTGTTTTAACAGCATTTAATTCCACGTTCACAAAGCAAACACACACCAGCGCCATTAGCAGAACAAATCTCTCCTTCACCCGGCTGAGAAAGCTGGTGTTTGTTTCAAAACAAAGCCAAAAGGAGGTAAATTTGTCTTAGCATCCCATGTTTTACTTCTTGCTTCTGTGATGCTTGGAAAAAGTTTTCACTGTCCCCAGGCTGGTGCTCAATTTCTTCATCTGCAAAATTCAAAGACTAACTTTTTTGGAGCCAGTATGAAAATCCAGGTGCATACCAGAACAACAGCTTCATTTCTTTAGCCTTTTTTCACAGCTTTCAGGTTGTTTGATGTTGATATTCATTTTCTAAGTTACAAAAGTTTTCATCAAAAATCTCCTGATCCATTTGCAGAGCGCTTATTTCATATCTGCTAACCATGCCACATGGTAACTCCCCAAAGGATGTGGTACGGTTTCTGTTTCCAGATGGCAGGCCAAGAGAAGTGCACTTCCAAAGCCCCAGCACGCTTGTTTGCAATAACAAAGATCTCCTCCGCAATTTTTGTTTGGACAAAACAGCCTGTCACGCACCCCCGTGCTGGTGCACTGGTGCCAGCTGGCTCCCTCCCCCCAAGATTCGTCCCTCCATCACTGCCACCGACAGCCCCTCTCCCTGCTGGGTGCAGCAGCGGTAGCACAGGGCACCCGTCCCTCTGCTTGGTGACCCCACAGCCCTCTCATCACCGCTGGCTGCAGCTCTGGCTCCAGTTCTCTGACAAGTGATGGAAAAACAGGGCTAAATACAGTGATGGTGGTTTTGATCACTCTTTTTGCTGTTTGTGAGTCTCAGAGCATGGACACGAGAGACAGGAACAGTCCTCCTGCTCTGTTGTGGACACCAGTGGATCTGGGGAACACTGACCCGTTGGAGTCAGCACTGCCGTGAGATCTCACAGGCGTGGGGGACCTGCAGAGGGGACCCAGCTCTGAGCAGTTCAGTCCAGGCTGCTGCATTACCTAGAGCAACCTCGTTATCGAGCAGTGGGGAAATTCCTTCTGATTTGCAGCCCAGATTTATTTCTGATGCCTGCATTAATGCATGCCTAGGTAGTGCCTCTCCTCTAAGGGGTCAGGAGATAAATAAATCTGGGATGAGCATCAGAAGGGTGGCATTTCCCAACCACTCTACACTTCCTTCCCCATTGAGGGGGGTCATTGACCTGACTAGCTCCAGTTCTTCCTGGAATTTGATTTCTGGACCTTGTGAGCATTGGAGACTGTCCCAGGAACCACATGCAGCATTTACAGCATGTTTAGATGCTGTTGTTCCTCCTCAGACATTGTTCATACTGTGGGCGCAACTTGCCAGACCCAGAGCTGGTGCCTGCAACATTTGCAGAGTTTCTGCTATCGCCCAGAGCCCACAAACAAAGCATCAACCATGGCATTGACTGGTGCTTCCCCCACAGTGAGCTGCAAACCCTGCTCAACCTGTGACCAAGCCTGCAAGGCCTTTGGGTTAGAGACCACCGCCACCATTTCTGAGTTCTGGGTTTGCTGAAAGAGATTTGGCATCCCCTGTGTGATTTCTTGCTGCTGCACGTCCTCGGTGGAGAGCGCAGCTGGTGCTGCCTGCTGGGACCTCTGCAACAGCAACAGCATCATCTGCTTTGCGGGGATGTGCACAACTTCACCATCAGCTGGAGGGATGCAGTGACCTGATGGGAGCAGGCTGTGGACACCTCCTGCCTCAGCCGTCCCAGCTCCCACCCCAGAGTCCTGGCTCAGTAACGGGGAGCTCTGTCCCAGCAGAGCTGTGGTAGCACCACAGTCAGTCGACCAACCTGCTGTTGGTACAAACGCTGGTGGCACGCAAGGAAGGAGAAGGACACAACGGTCCCTGGTATGGCTACAGAAAAGCTGGCATCTCCTGCCCATCTTCTTCAGGGAGCAGTTTCTCACAGAGGAAGCATATGAGTTGTTTCCAAATGGCTCATGTGCTGCACGAGGCGATGCCTGAAGAATATCGGGCTCGCCCGTGACCAGCTGTGGGATGATACACCAAGGTTAGAGGGACGGGGTGCTAGCAAGGGCCCTCAGCCCGCTGCTCTGAGACATGCTGGCTACACTGCAGCACACTGGAAGTCTTACGGAGATGAGCCAGGGGCTCCTGAGGTGATGGGAGCCAACAGGGAAACAGCAGGGAAATACCTCAAAGGAGTTGAGGGGTGTTCCTCTGAGAAGGTGACACGGCCGACAGCCCACCTGAAGTGCCTCTACACCAATGCACGCAGCACGGACAACAGACGGGAGGAGTTGGAAGCCACCGTGCTGCCAGAAGGCTGTGACCTAGTTGCCATTACTGAAACTTGATGGGACACATCCCATGGCTGGAGTGCAGCTATCGCTGGCTACAGGCTGTTCTGAAGGGACAGGCGGGGAAGGAGGGGTGGAGGGGTTGCCCTCTACATCAACAAATGGATATATTGTGAAGAGCTGTCTCTGAAGAATAGCCACGAGCAGGTTGAAAGCTTATGGGTAAGAATTAGAGATAGAGGCAACAAAGGGAATCTTGTGGTTGGTGTCTACTATAGGCCGCCCGATCGAGGGGAGCCTATTGACGAAACCTTCTTACTCCCGCCAAGGCATAGC
>NW_009191957.1:22872-25778 GCF_000690835.1 Fulmarus glacialis
GGCCTTTCAGTACTTAAAGGGGGCTTGTAAGAAAGATGGGGACAGACTGTTTAGCAGGGCCTGTTGCGATAGGACAAGGGGGAGTGGTTTTCAACTAAAGGAAGGGAGATTCAGACTAGATATAAGGAAGAAACGTTTTACGCCGAGGGTGGTGAAACACTGGCACAGGTTGCCCAGAGAGGTGGTAGATGGTAGATCCCTGGAAATATTCAAGGTCAGGTTGGACGGGGCTCTGAGTGACCTGATCTAGTTGGCAGGGGGGTTGGACTAGATGGCCTTTAAAGGTCCCTTCCAACCCAAACCCTTCTGTGATTCTATGACAATACAGCAGGGCTCAAGCAACCTAGGAGATTTCTACATGCATTGATGACAACTTCCTGGCACAGGTGATGAAGGAGCCAACAAGTAAAGGGGCTCTGCTGGACCTGATACTTGAAAACAAGAATGAACTGGTTGGGAGTGTGAATGTTGGAGGCAGCCTTGGCCACAGTGACCATGCGATGGTGGAGGTTAGGATCCTGGGAGGAGGGAGCAGGGCTTGGTCTCAAATACACTTCCCTTCTTCTCCGGTGGCATCGCCGTGAGTGATGGGAAGGGGAACTTGGATGGAGCAGGGTGATAGGGAAGAGGTAGGACAGGCACTGCAGCTGCCAACCATTCTCATCACCAAGCACTAGAGAAGATGATGTATCTGGCCTCAACGTGCCAGCAGCATCTATCCTTGCTTAGAAAAGCCCTTCCAAAGAGAATGTGCAGGGGCATCTCAGAAATACCGCAAATTATCACATTGCAGGCAGGCACATATGTAGAGGCCAAAACAGGCATGCAGACTGCTTCTCAGTGCTACACCACTTCGGAATCCAAAGATTTCACTGAGAAAACAACTTTGTACCCAGTAACTTCCATCCTCCCCATGGGCATATATTTATGGGTATAGTCACTGCTGGAAAACCTACTGTTGCTCTCATGAGCTTCTCACAGCAGTAAATTACTCTCGTTATTCAAAATAAGGCTTTTATTTCTCATCAGAATATGCCTGGCTTCATTTTCCATTCATTCAAATTCATCCTTCTCAAGGGCATTACGATGATCCTTAGCATCAGATGTTGCCTCCTGAGACTTCCACCCTGCAGTGAAGGTGCCTCTACAGCTCTTCAAAAATTAATATGTTTTGCACCCTTTATAGATCGAGTATTTTCTCCAGCACTTGAATAATATGTCTGTTCTGCCTCCCTCCTCTCCAGACTTTTTTGCTATCTTTTAAAGCACTGTCCCCAAACCAGAAGGCAGGACTGCAGCACCGCTTTCACCACGAGCAAGCCCACCCCCTCACTGCACTGCATGACTGACATTAACCTGCTCCTCCCTAGCAATCCGTTTTAAGGCTAAAACGGACTGTGGATTAGTACTAGCCCCAGATAGGTCAGCCAGGCCAAAAGTCACCAGCTTATCCTCCACTGAGCCCAGCAATGGGTTTTTTTTAGAGATCTTTACTCTAAAATGTCTCTGGTCAGATGTGCTTTGCTCCCTGAGCTCACGTTGCGCAAGACAGAGCATCCCCTGGGGTACACCCCAGCCCGCAGGAGGCTGCACTGAAGCACCCCTGTCTACCAGCCACGAATTGCCGGAGCAGACCTCTGGATCCGACCTTCTGCACTTACCTGCTGCTCCAGGAGGGTTTGCTGCTGCCCATTGCTGCCTTCAGCGAGGGCAGTGCAGCTTCAACACAGTGTGCCACTAATCATCGGCAAGATTGTTCTCCTGTACTTACTAGCCAGCAGGTTCACTCCTGCAGGTTTTTAGATGAAGTGTCTCCTTCCACATTAACCTGCATTAAGCACAGCACACACCGTATCTAACCTGTGGACACACATATAGGAAGCCACGGCACAAATGCAAACATCAAAACTTCTTGTTTGCAAACCATCAAATGTTGATGTTTGCAAACCACTTCGGCTTGCGGTGCTGTGCCACACTGCAGCTCTGGAGCAGACTGGATTTAGGGCACGGGCAAAAGCCGAATGCATCTGCCCCTGCCTCTCCCTTTCAGCCCCGGAACCCTCCCCTGCTCGGAGGGGAAACCTTTGGGAGGGGGACGATTTCCTCTGCTCCCGCCCTCCCCACCCCATTGCCCATGCACGGCTAATAGTGACTGCACCACAAGGCTGCATTTTGTCCCTCTTATGAGCATCAGCACAGATGTCTGGGTGGGAGGACACTGTGACAGGCCACAGAAGGCAGAGTTTTCCTCATCTGCTTTATACATCATGTAAGAAAAGCCTGTCTGGCTCTGGGGCTGGTCGGTACAGCGAGAAAGGCATGTCTGAGAGGAGCCATCCAGGTCAGCTGTGAGGAGAGCAAAGCACCTCCACCAGGCAGGTCAAGGCCCCACACATGAAGCAGGATGGTGCCAGGGTAGAAATCACCGACCATGGGCTTTTGATGTGCGGGTGGCTCCTCTGAGCTGGCCGTGGGGCATCGGCAGCCCAGCAGGCGGGGGCAAGGCCCCCACAGCTAAGGCAGCACACCGGTGGTGAAGAAGGAGGGGACCCAGCAGGCGTGGGCAAGGCGCCCACAGCTACGGCAGCACACTGGTGATGAAGAAGGAGGAGATGCTTGACTTGGGACTTCTGCCTGAGTGTGGGGGGAAAGGGTCTCTGCGTGTAGCTCGTCTGTGTTTGTCCTTCCAGATAAAAGCTGTTCCTGCTCTCTGTGCAGGAAGCCTATCCTACCTAGAGAGGAATTCAAAATATCCCTGCCTGCAACCCCTCCTGCCAGCCCACCAGCTGGAGAGCTGAAGCTTTCAAGGTGTTAAGCAGGAGGTGCTTTGTCCCAAGTGGCAAACCCGAGGGCCGTGCTTGCGGACTGATGCCGCTCACAGATGAATCATAGAATCATAGAATCAT
>NW_009191958.1:0-5861 GCF_000690835.1 Fulmarus glacialis
TAGATATACCAGAATAATTAAATGTAATCCTCATTAGAGCTTGACTGGTTATTAAAACATACCTGTAAAGAAGGGGATTAAACTGTTCCTGTATAAAGCTCTTCAGTAATAGTATCCACATTATTCCTCATACAAATGCATCTGTTTCAACTATATCCCATAGTATTTATGTCCAGTATAATTAAGCTGAACATAGTTGAGACTTGAATCAATTTAGAAACCAATTACTCCGATGCTATTTGCAAGCTATTAGAAAATAAAAAGGTTACAGTTGCTTAACTTTTTTCTCTGTGTGGTGTGAACAAAGGCACACCTGAAATCTGTAGCTGTACTGGTAACTAAACCCCGTGCTGCTCTATGCTGCTCAACTGCCTTTCAACCCCAGTTCTGTCCTTTTCTCCTCATGTGAGCAGAAGAGTGAGAGAAGACTGGCTCCCTCATCTTCATTCCCTCCCATCAGGTTTTTATACACAGTGATAATATACCCCTGAGCCTTCTCTTCTCCTGGCTGAACAGTACCAGCTCTCTCAGCTCCTGCTCCTATGAAAGATGCTCCAGTCCCAGTGATGCTCCAGGCATCTTTGTGGCCTTGTGCTGGATTTGCTCAAACCAGTCCATGTCTTCCATGTCTCTCTTGTACTGGGGAGCCCAGAAGTGCGCACAGAGCTCCAGATGTGGCCTCACTAGTGCTAATCAGAGAGGAAGGATCATCTCCCTGGACCTGCTGGCAACACTCGTTCTGATGCAGCCCAGGATACTGTTGACTGCTTTTGCCATGAGGTTGCATTGCTGGCTCATGGTCAGCTTGCTGTCCACCAGGACCCCCAGGTCCTTCTCTGCAGAGCTGTCTTCCAGCCCATCGGCCCCCAGCATGTACTGGTGCCTCGGATTATTCCTTCCCAGGTGCAGGAGTTTGCATTTCCCCTTGTGGAACTTCTTGAGATTCCTCTTGGCCCATTTCTCCCACTTCTAAGTGGCAGCACAACCATCTGGTTTATCAATCACTCCTCACAGTTTTCTATTGTCTGCAAACTTGCCAATGAAGCTTTATCCCATCATCTAGGTTGTTAATTAAGGTGTTGAACAGTGTTGGCCCCAGTATCAACCCGTGGGGCATAATGGTAGTGACTTGCCTGCTAGTGGACTTGGTGCAGCTGATCACAAGCCTCTGGGCCCAGCCATTCAGCCAGTTTTCAATCCACCACCTCATTGTCCATTTATCTAAACCATGCTTTGTCAGCTTGTTTATGAGGATGTTATGGGAGACCGTGATAAAAGCCTTACTAAAGTCAAGATAAGCAACATCCTCTGCTCTTCCCTTAGCCACTGAGCTAGTCAGTTCATTAAAGAAGGCTATCAGGGTGGACAAGCATGGTTTCCCCTTCGTAAATCCATGCTGACAACTCTCAATCATCTTCTTTTCCTTCATGTGTTTGGAAATGGTTTCCAGGGTTAGTTGCTCCATCACCTTCCCAGAGACTGAGGTTAGGCTAGCCAAGCCTGCAGTTCCCCAGATGATCCTTCATGTCCTTCTTGAAGATAGTGTTGTCCAAAAAGCGGATTCGTGCCTGGCGTGCAAGTAACCAATTCCACACGCTCAGGAGAGATATTGTTTTATTCAGGCCTGGGTGCTTGGTGGACTTGCCACAAATTAAGCACAGCTGGTCTAATCACCTTTCTGTTTATATCCATGCTTCTCATACATATTTTAAGTTTCTCTTTTACATAGTCATTAAATTTCCGAGAACTAATTATAATATTACATCATCCTAGACACATGCGCACTAAAGCCTTTAGGGTCTTCTTGAGGGTCTCGGGTGGTCTCTGATGGTTGGCAGGGAGTGAACTCTTCATGAACCTGTTCCTTTCTTTCCTTATAAGATTGAGGTTTGTCTCCGAGCCACGTCTGGACCACGTTTGTCTGTGGTTCTCATTTCCAAGGTTAATCTTTACTAGGGTCTAACAATGCTATACACCTGCAAACACAACACCTGCTAGTTACCTAACTCCAAATCTTCATTGTTTAGAATTAGAAGCGAGCAGTATGGAATAATAGGTACTGTTACAGACTGTATCTACTGCATCAGTAGGAGTGACGCTTGCTCCCTTCTAGTCTTTAGGAATCTCTCCCAGTCATTGTGACCTTTTAAAGATTATCGAGTGTGGCCTTGCAGTGGTATCAGCCAGCTCCCTCTGGTCTTGTGGCAACCTGTCAGGCCCCAATGGACTTACATATGTCCAGTTTGTTTAAGGGCTCCTTTGCTTGGTCTTCCTCCACTGAGGGTAAGTCTTCCTCGATCCAGATTTTTCCTGTGGTCTCAGGGGCTTGAGATTCCCAAAGGCCTGTCTTACTGGTAAAGACTGAGGTGAAGAAGATTTTGAGTACCTCAGCATTTTCCGTGTCATTTTCCACCAGGTCCTCTGCCCCATTCAGCAGTAGGCTGAATGGGTGGGCTGAATTAATACTCCAGTTTTCAATCACTTCGGTGTTTAAGTGCACACTGACGGTGTGTGTAGTCACATAGGACTCTTGACTAGACATATCTGATTAACACTGTAGACTGTGAAATGCAAAACAACTTGGAACAGATGCATCTGTTCTCATCTTTAGGGCTAGAGAATGTACCCTGGAGAACTCATCAAACAGTTTGAGTGGTGCAATTCTGTAATCATTATTCCCTCTGCCATTTGTCCTGCTGGATGTTTTCAGCAATCAACATAATGTTGTGAAATAAAATGTTACTGCTCAAACAAATAAAAACTCTTCTTTATTGTCCTATTAAGAGAAAACCAGATTGTTTTATAAACACTTCTTTCAGTACAAGGTCCATAAAAATGTGAGTTGTTTTTTAACTTGCCTTTTACTTTGTTTCCTTTGCTGCAGAATCTCGAAGTTACACAGAAGCCATTAACCACTCTATGGTGATGTCTGACAGCACTGTGGGCACTAACCCTACTTTGTTGAGGGCCAACACGCAGATGGATCCCTCCTTTCAGCGCTGTTTTGCATCTTCATGTACTGTTTCAAGTAACAGTCCTATGCCAGGGGGAGAAAGGTAGGAAAAGATTCTCGTACCTTATTGTTTAGTTCTCATAACTGTAGTTTCCAGACAAGGTGTTATGCTTGCATCTTTATTGTAGAGCATTTGTCCAAGGGCTTCGAATTTGGTTGTGACATTTAATGATGATGCTGTTCACCAGCTGGAATTTACCACATACACAGATGTTATTTATATGTCAGGGACACAATTAGCTTTGAAGATAAATAGGAATACAAAAATAAATAGGAATTTATAGCTCAGTTACTTTATTACATGCTAGCACAAGCTCATACATATTTTCCTGTGTGCTTAACCAACTTCTCTAATGCTTTACTGAAAAGCATTTCATTAAATTTTACATTGGAATAAGTTGTATATGAGAGAGAGGGAGCACTCTTCCCACTGCATTACATGCTAGTCAGTAAAATGTCAGAGGATTTGGTAGTGAATAGCTGACTCCCTTTCAGCTGCTGAGAGATTTTATTATTTCGTATTTGTATTGCGGTAAACGTGTAGGGCTCTGGACCAGAGCTTGAATAGTATAAATTTACAAAACAGTCCTTGACCCAAGGAGCTTACAGCATAAGATGAGAAGTGGCAGGAAACACAGCAAACAAACGAGGAATCCCAGGTTGCTGTTAGAAGGTTCAGAAGACCATGACAATGAATGGTCAGTCATTAGCTGTGCCTTATATTTACTTAATAGATGAGGTGTTACGTTACAGCTGATGAGGGTTCCTTCTCTATCACTCTGCAACAACATTCTTTTGTGGCTAATTATCCTATTCTTGTTCTTGGATAATCGGCTCCTTTTTCACAGTAAGTATTTGGAATGCTGTTGGTTGCTGTGTCAGACTCTCAGTGAGGACTTCAAGTATGTTCATACCTATTTATCTTTTATTTATCTTCCCATCCAATTGATTTCATTTTCAATCAGTACTTGGGCTGTGAAGGAATGTTTTCGTTTTGTGGTTATGAATGTGAATCATAAGACTGAACAAAGTATGTTGGTATTTTCTGAGGAGGAGGCAATGTAACATTTCATTATAAGTGGATATGAATTAAAAGCTTGTCAGGCAATGCAGTCATTCTCAAGTTTACATTCCTACTTCAAACTTTATCTAGAAAATTTTGTTCCCTTCTTTCTAAATATTTTTTTGGTCATTTTTCATTTCATCTAGCAGATAGCTACAGCTGTGCGGGTTTTTTTCTTGCAATGTCTTCTTCCATTTGCTTCCCTTCCATTTCTTTATGGCCCTTCTACTTTGATCTGTTCAAATCTACTGGTATCCATTTCCACAATTCCCTTTTAATTGAAGATCCTTTATTTTTTCAAGTATCTTATCTCAGCTCTTTTCCCTTTGCATCTCACAATGAGTTTGTTCTCTCTACATTTGATATTGCTGGTAATCTTTTCCAGCTACAGCCTAAGGGCATTTCACTTTTAGAAGGAAGGAGACAATTTAAACTTTTATCAGATGGTTTCATCAGAAGCTTAGTTTGTCTTGTTTAGAAGAATACTTGTTATTCTTCACTTGAGCAGGTGGAATTGCTACCCAGTAGAAAAATCTAATGTTTAGTTGAAATATTTAATTCTATCAATCAAAATGATTCCATCGTCAAATAAATTAACCACTGGACCTGCCTCCCTTCCTTTTTTGATACAAATTGTATTAAAAGGGACCTGGTCTAAGAGTTGGGTCTTGTGGACTGTGTTCTTATCATACTTACTCATTTATTGTGTGATGGTGCACAACTACCTCCTTAGCCCATTTCTTTTCTTTTTTCTCTTTGTTTTTTAAATGAGAAGAATGTAAGAATTGCTGTGGCAATGTCAGTTTTCTTCCATAAACCTCTGCCTTTGATGGCAGCCTTGGCTTAAGAAATCCTTGCCTCCTACTGCTCTTTTCCAGGTAGCACTTCACCTCACCATGTAGAGATCTCCAGGACCACTGTGTGTGAGGCAATGCTGTGAACAGTGTCACTGAATTGATTCATATTAAAAGTAACCCTCTCAAACAGGGGGAAGGAGGGGTATTTTTAACTGTGATTAATTTGATGGCCTGGTTTACAGTGCAAACTCAGAAACTGTCCCATCAGCATGGCTAGGTGGAGGGTGAGATGAGGCAGAAAGCAATGACCTACAATGAAGAAATGAGTGATCAGGGTGGGGCTGGAATCTTTTGATCCAGCTGCATCACCAGGTCCAGCATATTGTCAAAGAGCACCCTCAGGTATTGTCCTGGGTGAGGTGATTCATTGCTTTCAATGATTGCTGCAGTGTAGATTGTACAGTGATGTTTTAAGGGAATGATTTGGCTGTTGTTTTATTTTTGTGTTCAATTTTCGGCTTTTTTTGACAGCTCTTCTGCAACAGAACATCCTTGGCTTGAAAGCAGCCCTAAAGCTTCCTCGGCACTCCAGCTTTCCATGGGAAACAGCAGGCCGCCGGGAGGTTACCTTGTGCCCTCTGAATTTTCAAACGCCGTGCAAGATGTCTCTCTCTTGTCTCATTTCCAAACTCCAGGACTGCAAGTCGTCACCCTGAGCGGCACCCTGGAGAATTCACCAGCAGAGCCACAGCAAGAACCTGCTGTGAGCAGCAGTGCCCGGGCCTACCTGAGCTACAGCGGGGGCAACAGGGGCAGTTGCTCCCCCCGAGAGGAGAAACAAGCTACTTTCATAGCCAATACTAGCACCTGTCCTAAAACCATGAGCTCATCAGCGGCAAGCACCGAGGACAATGGCTTTTTGACACAAAACTTTCTTACAGTGGCCTCTGAACACAATAGCCAGAACAGTGCGGGTCAGCAGCACCAT
>NW_009191958.1:5871-20432 GCF_000690835.1 Fulmarus glacialis
TCAGCCGCCTCTTCCAGAGAAAAAGAGGTCCTCTGAAGGAGACCGTTCCTTTGCCTCCGTGTCACCTTCTTCAAGTGGCTTCTCTAGCCCCCACAGTGGAAGCACAATCAGCATCCCGTTCCCAAATGTCCTCCCAGATTTCTCAAAAATGTTAAGCACTTCCCCAGTGCCAGGTAGGTTCTACATTAGAGAAATGCAAAATACATTAGATTTTATATAAGTTTATAAAAAGCATTTAGGGGATTTTAAAAGTGGGAGGGGGGGAAAAAAAAGCAATGGAATGAAAATGGCACAGAGGACTTGAATGTTTGCAGTAAGTGGCGCCAGTTCACTGGCTTTGGGTGCATTATTCAGAGAACAAGGCTGCAGAACTTCTGCGCTTCCCTAGATGTCAGCCAAAGGCAGCCTACCTTCTGAACTGCCAAACCGCAAGCGAGCAGCGTGGAGTCCAATTTCTTTTAGTAAGGGCTGGCTTCTCTCTGCACCTTTATAGACTTGTGTCAAGAATAGTTAAAAATGTAGATGGGTATTCACTGGACCCTATTGAGAAGCTTTGTATTTAATACAGCTTTATAAATGTAAGAGTTTTTCATATTTTATGGATTTTGCAAAATGAAACTTCAAGAATTCTTTCAGAATCCTAGTGTACCGTATTATATTTGCTGCTTCTGAAACAGTTCAGTTTCTCTAAATTGTCCTAATAATGAGGTTTTTGAATAATGAAGGTGATTGGAAGTTGGAAAGAAAAATATTTTAAAAATTTATTGACCTTTTTTTCCCTTTTATTTCACAGAAAACACAACTGATAAACATGTGACTGTAAAATTTGTTCAGGACACATCCAAGTTCTGGTATAAGCCAGATATTTCAAGAGAACAAGGTATATCAACTGATACATATTCTGGCATATCCATTCACAGGAAGGCTAGTTGGTGAATTCTTAATTTTTTTTGATGCATACCTGATGTCTAAAAGAAATACAAGAAGAAATATAAAACCTAGAAGGGCCACAGACAACCTCACTTAATTTCTTTTGTCCTAAGGCTGAATTTGAGAGTGGAGGGCAATCAAGTAGTCCTTAAAAAATATTCAGTTAATCAGACAAATTATTAGCCTAACTGAACTAACTACAAAGTTATTTAAATCTGCCTGTGGTAGGTGCTGCAAATGTACTTTACTGAAAAGTTTTGGAATGGCTGATACATGTGATGCAATACCAAACAACTGTCTGCTCTCAGAAACCTTTTGAGTACAAGTGTGCTGCTTTGGTATGATCTCAGCCATGTGTATTTCCCTGTACAGATAATAGGTTGAGAGATGCTAAATATCAGAGAATAATTCATTAGCTAGAAGTCATCATAAAAGCATCCTCATCTACCAGTTGTTCTGTAGCCTGAATTTCATTGTCAGCTGCAAGTAACATACATTATTTCTTAAAGGTCAAAAAATAACACTCCCATGGAACAACATCTTTATAATGTACAATACAGATACAGTACATCTATATGGAGATGTATTATTGAATGAGATGGACAAAGCTATTATTATTATGTATGTGAAAATGTATACATATGAACTTAGACCTTGTCCCTGCAACAACGCATAAATAAAGCATGCTGGGTGCTTTGCAAATGCAGTTGGTCTGACAGTCCTTGTGTCCGTATTGTAATATTCAGCTATACTGAATTGTATTTAATGAGTTATGGTAGGATTTTAAACTGGGATTCTTAAAATGTGGTTGTCAAAAAGGAAAAATGACGCATTAGTTCTGCATTGGGAAGGAAGTTCACAGTAAACCAAAATAGCCTTCAGCTATTGGCAAATGATGAACTGCTGTGTCTGTCTAGTTCATAGTTTCTCAAATGGTGAGGATGCCTCTTATAGTGTAGTGGTAAATATGAGCCCGGGGAATAAAGATCATAGAAAACAGATCATTAATTCATCTTTGGATGATGTTTTACTGGTCCTTTCACTCCAGTCCACTTCCCCTTGTCTGCTCCCCACCCATAATGAGAACTGAATCTTTAAATGTGCAAAAAAAATTTCCTGACTTGATGCGAGTCCAGAGAGGGGAGTAAATCATAGAGGAAGTTTAAACCCAGCTGCTTGAACAAATGAAAGGAAAATCTTCCCAACTTTTTACTATGCCACTTTTCACCCTACCAAGTAAAATTCCTTTTAAATAGTGTTTCAAGATACTGTTGCTGAGGAGGGGGAGCACTTGTTCTTTTTTCCTGTGCTTTTCCTATGACAAATGATTACTGTCCTCCTGCGGATTTAGAAGTGTTATATGAGTACTGCTGAATTGCGGGGTTTTATATATTCATCCTCCTCCTCTCAACACATGACAGGTTATTGTGAAAATAGTTGTTTTCTTCACCATCTGACAGATGAATAGAACAGAATATATATGCATTTGCTTTACTCACTTAAACAGGAGAGACAATTACGTCTGCATTTTCCTGATTTTCTATTACTACTCTTTTTTTCATGGAAAAAAAATGTGTGTGCTCATGATGTAATCATTGCTCAGGCCTTGCAAAATATGGCTTCATGCCCCATATGCATAATTTCCATGTTCTGTGTATACAGACAGTTACGGACTCCAGGGTCAAATTTGGGCTTTTTCCAGGATGTCTTTGAAGGCTTGCTGATTGTTAGAAATTCTGGAAACAAACACAAGTATTTCCAAACAGTTTAAGGGGGGAAAAAAAAGCAAAGTACTAAGGTTTTATTAAGATCAACCATTAGATAAACGTTTTGTCTTTTTTCAAAGTGAGTTTAAGATTTTGGGCTACTAGATTTCAAAGTCTGCAGCAGACTCATGGAAAGCAAGAGCAGTTTCCCTGCACATTGTTCCTCCTGGGGAGGACTTCATATCACACTTCCAGCAGAGATCACAGAATATAGATGTAAAATATTTCAGTGCTTGGACAGTCAAAGAGCAAATATTCACTCACATCCCTTCCCTTGCTTTAAAACTGTAGTAAGGGAATGAGACAGAAACTTGGTGGTGGATGAAAACAGATCTGCTCCGCCTGTTGAAGCTGCATAGGAAAAGAAAAACAGTGCTGTCTAGTCAGCCTGGGAATTACAGACGGCTGTGCTCTCTGTCGTGCTTCTAACAAGTTGACAAAATGTAAGCAGGAATCAACTTGCTCTTGCACTGGTTTTAGGAATCCTGGTGGGACCTGCTCGTCCTTCTCAGTTTAAAAATCAGTAGGGATCTGTACTTCAGGCTTCTCTTGAAGTAAGTATCTGTGAGATTTACACAAGATGTTTCCACTCAGATCCCCCAAATATGCCTGATAGTATTCTGTTCTTCAGCGATGGAGACAGAGAAAAGGATTTTACTTCCTTTAGTCTCCTATTAATTATAGATTTGCAGTTCTGTACTTTTTGGGTGTGTGCATTGTTCTGGAACTGTTTTTCTCTCTCTTTCCTGGAATCCCTTGCAGCCATTGCTGTTCTCAAGGACAAGGAGCCTGGGTCATTCATTGTTCGAGACAGTCATTCTTTCCGGGGAGCCTATGGGCTAGCAATGAAGGTTGCTACACCACCTCCCTCTGTGCTGCAGTTAAACAAGAAAGGTACTGTATGTCTTCTATCTATTATTTAACAAGCCAGAACATAGTCGGAAGTCCTTATTACTGGGTAATAATATGGGGAAATCTCCCCGCTTCTAGTAAGCTCAGCTTGAATTACAGGCTCCATTTGCTATGGTGTTAAACGAGACTGGATAAGATGTCTGTTGTACTTTACAGTTTCACCATGGCTTGTAAATATGTTCATTGTGGCTGTGCATGTATTGTACCTTACCAACCTAATAGAAAACGAGTGTCATCGCAGTAATGAGTCCTCCCTAGCAATCAAAACTCTGCATTTGATCCACATACCACCATGTAAAGCTTTTGCTTGACTGGAAGGTTGAGTATTTTTGACCCCAAGGTTTTGTTTTGAGACAGTTCTACATTAGAAACAAATCTGAGGAGGTTCCCTAAGAAAAGATGATAGTTGTTTAGAAGAAGTGATGAAACACACCTACTCTCCTAGCTCCAGTGCCTCCATGTATAACTTGTGCCTGATAGTTGTAAAGGTAAAATGAGAAGAACATACAGAAAGCCTTAATCAAAGTATGGAAACTCAGCATCCAGTATCTGTAGTGTTCTTGGCTCCATTTGTGCTACTGCAAGGGTAGTGGGATGGTTTTCATTGCTGCTGTTTTCCTTCTACAAAGCTTATTATGTTTATTAGTGCATGCTGCCCGGTGAGGTAAGCAACTGAGATCACAGGAAAGCAGTGATTCTTAGTGTTGTGGCTATGGAAGTGTGGTTTTGTCTGTTTTTCGTTGGTTGGTTTAGTTGGCTGTTGGTTTGTTGGTTTGGTTTTTTTTTTAAGATTTCTTGCTTACTCTGGGGCAAGGTTAGCAGTCCATCTCTATTACAATAATACTTTCAAATTCTGTACACTTAATCTGGTATCTTGAGACAATTTCTAATAAAAATTTGCCATGTAATCTTTCTTTCTATTGCCAAGAACCACTGCAATGTCTTATTTAATGAAGGTAACAGGGGTGCACTGGGGTGGTGATAGCAACAACAAGGAAGCAAATGGAGAGTGGCTATATGTGTTTTTAGTAATCTTTCTTTATCATCAGATCAATGAAGTCCAGGAAGACATGAAAGTTCAAACTCTACTGGCCTTCAAGAGCCAGTTTATGTTAGTTGTACCACAGGCAAGTGGTAGTAAGAGAAAATTTTAGTTGAGACTGTAGCATTCTTCCATTTCGTGCTCTGTGATATTTAGCTTTTTTGGTTCCCACTGTTTCATCCCAGAAGGCACAAATTTGTTCAGTCTTCTGAAGAGTTTCTTGTTCCAGGCTTCCCCTTCCCACATACCCTTTGTAGTAATTTATTTTTAATATTGTGAGAGCATAATGGCAAACAATAAGCTGTTTGAAAAGGTGATCTTTGCAATATTTGCTTGCACAGAAGTTTCTGCTGTCCAGATTAATGTGTTCATCTGTATTAGCCTGAAAGTCAACCCTTGATGTCATGTGTTTCCTGGACTGTGGCTGATAGATCAGAGTCAAAGGGAGCATTTGTGTTTGTGGCTCTTTTGTTAAGGTTTGAATGGTTGGGTAGCTTTGTCCCGTTGCTATGAAATAACCCTTTAACTACTTGGAGAGAGATTCAGTTTGTAGTCAGGTGTGAAATGCCATGAACCAGTCTTTCAAGAAATAATGAAGTTGTCTTAATTATATGTGTGCATGTGTATGTTTAAAAGAATGCTAAATTTCAAGGGAATTTTTATATGCCTCTTGGACTTGAGTCTTCTCATTACATCCAACTTAACAATTTCGATTTGTCCTAGATTCCTGAGAGATAAAAACTGTCTTTAAAAATCTAGTGAAACCTGAGTGTTTCATGTAATTGATTGTTTTCAGGAGCAAAGACTTAGTGTAAAACTGCAAACACTTTAAAACTTAAAAATTCACTGAGAGACTTGGCATCATTACCTCTATGTAGCTAAATCTTCTATTGTTTTAATCTGGAAAAGTACTGCGAGCAGAACTGTCACTAGAAATCTGAGTATTTTATCATACTTTACTCCCTTGTCACATTGGATACAAATTCTTCTAATGGGCAAGTGCATCAGAATTTCTAACCATTCGTTTTCCAAATTTCTGTTCCTGTCTGTAGTTGGGACCATGCTTGGACATTTTGGACACCAGTGTATATTTGGATGACAGTCACTGACGATTATAAAACCTTTTCCTCTGGTTGTCTAAAGTGAGCTATTTGCTTGTTTGTTTTTTGCAAAATGGCCTTTTTACTACAGCTTTTGTAACCTTGCAGCAGAGCAGGTCTAATGTATTCTTTGCATGGTGTATATAAAACATTTGGTGGTAATGTGGAAAACTGCTTCATAAAGACCTGCTAATTTGTCAGATTGTTCTCAGTTCATTGCTTCTCTTCATGAGCTTTCTTTTTCTTTTTCAACACAGTTGGAGATTTGTCAAATGAACTTGTAAGGCATTTTCTGATTGAATGCACTCACAAGGGGGTGCGCTTGAAAGGATGCCCAAATGAACCATATTTTGGTAAGTACTGTGCATCACAAGGACACAGAAAATGGAAACAGTTTGCATTTGCCAGAGCTGTTTTATAGACTTGGATGGAATGCAAATGAGAGAATACTTTGCTCAAGTCCTGATGATTTCTGTAGGAACCCATTCTAAGGTTATAGGAGCCTTGTACACATTTACCTTAAGTATATCTGCAGGGCACTCTAGCACAGATGCACACGACCAAGTTACAAGCAGTCAAGCTGGTCTACTACTACCAATGCCGCTGCAGACAGCTGAGCTATGTGACCATTATGGGCCTTATTGATTCAAGACCTTTTGCCTTATTGTGTCCTGTGCTATATTTATACTGTATATTAGCTGGCTAAGATGACTAGAGTGGGATATTCACAAAGTACGTTATGCTGCGTCAGCCTACCTAATGTAATATGATGAAAGCGCATTACCTGTTGTGGCAAACAGCCAAACACCTACCTAGCTGCTCACTCATTTGCCCTCCTCAGTGGGGCAGGAGGGGAAAACGGGATGAGAAAGCTCATGGGTTGAGATAAAGACAGGGAGGTTGCTAACCAGTTACTACCATGGGCAAAAGAGACTTAACTTGGGGAAAATCAATTTAATTTTTTGCCAATTAAAATCGATATTCAGGTAGTGAGAAACAAAGGCAAACATTAAAATATCACTTTTCCTCCCCCTTTTCCCAAGCTCAGCTTCACTGCTTCCCCTCAGACTCCTCACCGCCGCTGCAGGCAGTGCAGGAGGGGTGGGAAGTGTATGGTCGTTACAAAACAGTTCCTCTCTGCTGCTCCATCCCTCTCCCACTTTTTCCCTGATGAGGTGTGGCTTTCCCCAAGAGCTGCCATCCTTCAGGAAAAAAATCTGCTGCAGCAAATGCTCTCCGTGGGCCACAGTTCCTTCAGGAAACATCCATCTACTCCAGTGTGAGGTCCTCCACAGGCTGCAGGGTGGGGGATGTCAGCTTGGGTGCCTGGAACACCTCCTTCTCCTCCTCCTCCTCCTCTGACCGTGGTGTTCCCTCTGCTGTGTCTCACCCTTTTTGTTCCCTTCTTGTCTCTGTGCGGCCTTTTCTGCCCTTTCTCAGATACGCTTTGCCGGAGGCATCCCACCCTGGCTCTGCGGTGCCCTGCAGTGGGTCTGCTGGATCTGGCTGTGTCCAGCATGGGGGAGCCGCTTCCCACAGAGGTCACCCTGCAGCCTTCCCACCCCCTGCTACCAGCCTTGTCACATACACCCAATACACCCATAAAAGGGTCATCTACCATAAAATGAACAAGTGTAAAATGACAAATCCTATTTGAAGTAAAGGTTGATTAAATTTTGTCAGTGTTTGGCATGAGATTTATTTCAAATCAGAATTTTTAGCCCAGTCCTACTTTGATCTTGAAGTACCTGTTTATGGCACATATGTAGCCCTACTAATAATTTAGTTGGAGCAACTCCTAATCTTTCAATGTATACTGCCTCAAAACTGCTTCACAAAGTAGGTGGGCAGGCACTATCACACAGTTGTATGGATAAGACAATGAAGGACTAATAGTATCAATTGGTCTTTGCATTTCTGTAAGACCCTTGCAGAATTGGGTCATCTTTCCATTTCAAAGAAATTTCTGATGTCCTGTAAAAATGAGGTTGTTTATGGTTGAACTGTGATTTTTTTCAAGCACATGATTATAGTGTTCAATGTTTGTTAGTAAACGGGATCGAAGGATGGCTTTTTGTACACACAGACTAATGAATATTATGCCTTCCTCTCACTCCTTAGAGTATAGTCTCACATACTAATGTCAAGGATGACTAATGTTTAATTATTTTAATTAAGCCAAGTCCAAATGACAAAATTGACTTTGAATAGAAAAGAAGAATGATTTAATAGAGAATGCTATGTACATCACTGCCGCATTGAATGGAGGAGGTTTTATCTAGACCATCTTTTACACTTTTAGAAGCACAAAATAGAGGTGTGTGTAGACAAAGCACTAGACAGTGGAGACTAGGTGGCTAAGAGGCAGAACTCTTCACTCTTTATCTGCCTCATCACATAGCACTGACCCCTTGTGCTCTTACCATCTTCATAAGATTTTACTACATTTAATGTAGCAGAAGTTAAGAGCATTGAAGAGAATTTACTGACTTCCATATGTTACTGGTTTTGTCATTTTTGTGCTTTCTCCATTTGAAGCAAAGCCATTTATGTTAGGATTTAAGCAGCGCGTTTAAGCAGGGAAAGGGAGCGTATGATTGTGATTAAGGAGTTCAAGTACATCCAACTGGGACAGTGCTGGGAAACATGAATACACTAAAGTTGACCGAAGAAGGTCTTGGCTCTCTCTCTAAAGGTCTTCTCTTTAAAAAAAGATAATTTTTTTTAAAGGGCAGTGGGGGAGGCCCCTTGGTCTATAAAACACTTGAGAGCCAACATAACTGTTAAGCTTTCTTGTAGTCCACCAAGTTAACTGTGCATGTCTTGTTACTCTTTTGACCACAGGGAGTTTGACAGCTCTAGTGTATCAGCATTCCATCACTCCATTGGCATTGCCCTGCAAGCTCCTCATCCCAGACAGAGGTATGCTTGTTAAAGTACAGAAGAGATATATCCAACCAAGCTCTGCTTTGGAGTGTCTGAAGGCAGGTGAACATGTCACAAGTCAAGATCTAAGCAAGAATGCGCAATTTTAAAGCTGTGTTTTAAAAGTGGTTCTTCAGTACTGCTGACAGCTCTTATCCAAGCTGTAGTTGTGAGCAGACTAGTGCTGTGACATTACAGTCATAAATACATATGCGTCATGGAAATCTGCACAGTAATCTAGCATGTAGGAAGACAAATGTACTTCTCAGACATGAAATTATGCCCATGTATGGTAAGATGTAACCACTCATTGAGGTCTGGGTGGCAAAAGGACTTTAGGGAAGGCAAGCAGCTAAGGAACAGAAGGTGCCCTGAGTGTGACACTGGCAGGAAGAAAGTAACAAATTGCACAGGTCCAAATATTGTTTAAATAAATTATCAAAAAGCCTGTGTTGCATCATGGGACTGTAATTCTCATTTTGGTTATGGTGATTTCATAAACCACTCTAAGACAACAGCAAAATGTAGCTATGCTTGCTCCATAATTCAGTTGTCTGTTACTCTCCCACATGAAGTTAACACCAGATGTATTATTGAAATGTTAAACATTCTTGTGGTTTTCTACTGAACTCTTTAAACTTTTGTTAAAGGCCACATGTCAGTGTTCAAACATAGCATTTGAATTATGCAAATACATTAATGAAACCATTTTAGCACAAAAACATGCTATGGTAGATGTGACCAGAGATCTCTTTATATGGCAAACCAGTGTGGTAGGTGGGCTTGTTCTCCTTATCCTCCTCACCTAAAATGGAAAGCTACTTCTGTTCTGCCAGAGGTGCAGCACTGAAACATTTGCCTTGTCCTGAATAAACATACCACAGTGAAATTTTATTTTGGATTTATTTTTGAATCCGATATGATCACGCATTTTAAGATGATCTTCTGTGGTTAATGATTCTAGACACAGTGCGTGGAGTGTTTAAAGCATATGGATAACTCTAAACATGTGAATAGTGTCACACACCATATTACTGCTGTCTTACTCATTTGAATGTATTCAAAGACAGCATGCATCATAATAAATACAGCAGTAAGCGAGATCTTTTTACATGCATTTATATAACTAAAATCACATAATGATGAACAGTTTTCTCACTAATTTTAACAGAAGATTGGGAGGCAAACATTCCACTGCTGTCTTTATAGTTCAGATGTTTGTTTCCTACATAAGTATGAAGAAAGGAGGATTATGTTATCATCTTCTGAATCAAAATACAGTTAATTGATTTCATCGTAGAAACACAAAGTCTTTGTGCCTAAATTAGTGTAAATTATACAAGTTAAATGAGATAATTAAAGTTGCACTATTTAAAAAATTTCGAGGTTGTAATGAGGGAATATAGCTATTAGTATTGTTTTAATGTGACGACATGTGTGTCCCTGCAGCACTGGACACAAAAAAACCTGATGCAGCACAAAAACCACATGAATTATTATAGTTGCAAATACAAGATGGTTTCATGTTTCTGGCCAAGAGTTGTCCAGTAGATGAGATCACAATTACAAAAGCTAAACTCATACTTGACGATGTGCAGTGATTTGTTGATTCAAGTCCAAACAAGACATGGACAGTGTTTTCTGTTTGCAGATCCCTTGGAGGAGATAGCAGAAACTTCTCCACAAACTGCTGCAAACTCAGCAGCGGAGCTTCTCAAACAGGGTGCAGGTCTGTTAAACTTTTTCTTTGTGTTTGACTGTCACCAAAGTTTGTATCTTACAGGCTGGGAGAAGCTGAAGCTTAGACTGGACTAAAGGATGTTTAAAGGGAGCAGTTAAACTTAGAGTGCTGTGTAGAAGTGTAAAGGGCACTGTGAGGATATGTACCAAGTTCTTCCTGTTTTCTGCAACCAGCTCCTAAGTTCTACAGCCCTTTGTTTGCTTTCCAGTCGTGTCTCCCATGAGAATATGAGGTACACATAGGTTGGTTCAAGCACAGTAAATTTTAAGCAGTGACATTGCTTTCATAACTGATGAGCTTAGAGAAGATATTTTCAACCTGTGGTTGCAAAGGTTCATGAACTATGTCTGAGGTCTGCAAAAGGCAACTAAGGGAAGTGTTCAGTAGGGTTAAATTCTCAGCATAGGGCTCAACAATACCACTGGAAAATGCTTACTGTCCCATCAATCTGAAAATAAATATTAAAAAACATTGCCCTGTGCTTTAATTGATGCTGCATGTTGTTAGGAAATGTCCAGTGTCTTTCCAGCATCTTTGGATGCTGTTTCATGGATTCTTATGCATACTGCAGTACCCATTCTGGCAAGTTAAGTTGTCTTACTCTGAGCTTATTGAGAAGGACCCTGACAAGATTACCTCCAAATGATATGATGTTATGCGTTGATACCATCTATATCGCTCTCAAATAGAGGTATTTGCAGCAGCTGTGTAGAGAGATGTTGTGCTTTGTTTGTGTGCAGCTGACCCATAGACAGCTAGTGAAATAGCCTGTCTGAAAAAGTGGTGGCATCCTAATCCACCATTATTGGACATGGTGCTCTTGAGTACCCCTTTGTAACCTTAAGGCTGTCCTTAGTAGAAATGCAGCCACTGTGTATTCCCCTGTAGAGTGGGCATGCCTAGGGGATCCTGTCCATGCCCTCCCATGGTCCCTGGTTTTCAGGCTGCTATGAATTCTCCCCAGGATCTATCTGTTCACCCGATTAGTCGCGTTGGAGCAGGACAATACACTACATTAGCAGCCACTCTCCTTTGAGTTTAGCCTACCACTGGAGCCACAAGCAAAAGTGTTGTGGCCAAGCATGCTTTTATAAGAATGCTGCCTCATTGCCCTCACCCACTTTAGGGTACTTCTGAAGGGGACAGTTGCCAAGCTGAGCAGCTCTGGAGGGATAGTGTGTTGCTCCTTGCTTGTGCAGCAATCTGCTTTGACTTAAAAATTTGAAGTACCACTTCGAGTGCTGTAATCAAGCAGGACAAGCATTTTTGAGGGTGTGCCAGGAGTGAGCATGTGTTGGCCCTTCTGTCGGCCAGTGCTGGTGGTGGTTGTTGTGGCCAACAGGGAAAAAACTGAGGAGAATGAATTTTTATAGAACTTTCCCTCTTGAAAACCCAGCAAAAGGGGCATGTGGTGTTTTTTGAGAAATGTTGGTTTCTCCTTGCTCAGTCAGTGCTTTTCAAAGAAAAAGAAATAATTCTTACTTCATTTGGGGCAGTAGTCAGATAACTCCTTATGGGGGCTGTCACATCATGGATCATTTGGGGAACTTAGTACATTTGTTTTTTCCCTGTTTCATTGGTGTTGTTTTTGTTTTTAAACAAGGGTTTGGAACCTGAATAGATAAATTAGCTAGGAGAGATTCTCAGAGGTTTTTTGCCTTGATACATCATTTCCCACCGATTTGCCATGTTTCAGAGGTCCCTCTCCAGTCATAGAGACATTCAGGTTGTGGAGTTCAACGCTGAAGTGCAGACCCGAAACATGTAAATTGTTTCTTTTCCAACGGTCTGAGCTTGTGTGAGCACCTGCAGTTTAGTCAAAGCAGATGCATTTTTTCCCTACCCTACGTTACTCCACCCTTCTTTCCCACTCCACAAGCAAAAAAATGAAGATGTGTTTTCCTAGAATGATCATTTTCTATAGCTGTCTGAAAAACCTAATGAATGTTTCCAGTCATTATCTAAATGCAGAAGCTGACCACAAATCCTTTGCTTCCTAGAGAGTGACAACTGAAGACTAGAAACTATACAGATAAGTGGCTTTTCCCTAGAACAGACCTTGCTTTTTTAACCTTCCTGTTCAGCAGCAAAATTTTCTGCCCCAAATAAGTCCTAGTTCTTCATATCTGTTTCCACTAATAGAGTCAAGGGACTAAGCGTTCTGAACAAAGCACATTCCCAGTCCAAAAGCAGCAGGGGTTACTCAAAATGGCCACATTGTGTAGCTAGCTGTTGGTGGTAGCATGGACGTTGACTACAAAATGCCACCTGTGGAAGACGAAAGCAGCAACATTGCAGGGCAGCTGCATTGCACGAAAGACACATCTTCCTTTTGTTCTAGCCTTCAGTATGGTTTCTGTGGGATTGCTGTCATTCGATACCCCATCAGACCATGCATGATGTTCTTAAATAAGAAATCTTTCAGCCTTTCTCAGTACCTTTCCTTTCCTGTAATCTCCTTTTTAAGCTGACATTTTTGCACTTTCCAACACTTTTGAAAAAGGTTCCATTTCTTATTCTTTGTGCTACAGAAGTAAAGGAATCTACTGTATTTGGTGACACTTTTTGAACTATCACATAGAGGGCAATCTAGACAAAATGCTTGGCTATTTCATCTAGAAACAAAACCTGAACATAGTCTGTTGACACCAATGCAATGTGTGGCAGAAGAGGAAGGGAAACCCTTCATCTGGGTCTCAGAAGTGGTGAGGAATGTGACTGTGAAACAAGGCAAGCTTCCTGTGGTGGGAAAGGCTCACAGGATAATGAAGAGCTTTAGATCTGTACCAAACATACACAGTAATAATGTGAGACGAGAAGAGCTTACGGTTCAGAATGTTATTTACAATTTTGGATAGACATGAAAGCTGTTCAGCGAGGAAGGCCTCATTGAACTTTCCATTCATCATCTTAAATCCCTCTCTGCATGAATTGTATAGTAATTGATTCAAACAAAGGTTATTGAAACTATCACACCAATGCACAAATATGCTTGGGAAATTTTACACTGACAAATCAAATAAATCAAATCTGATCCCTTCTTTCACTGACAAGATTCCAGAGCTTGAAGTTACTGGGCCGATCATCATGCTGGAATCAAACTTAACGCTTATGCAGTCTTTAACTGTATGATTGCTTGGTTGTTTTGAAAGTGCCAATGTCTAGCTATTTTATGTAGATAGTCGTAGGAGAAAGCTTTAATCAGATTACGGAATAGCCATATGAAAAGAGAAGCTATTAAATTTAATTTAATCTTTGCTTTCATAGTAAGGTTGGCAAGCCAAGCTAAACTGCTGAACAAATGAAATATTAGCGTGGTAATTTGCATGTGTCAGCTGCCAGAGTTGTAAATTCTGTCCTGGATACCTACACAAATGTTTTTATCAAAACACAGTCTGTTAGTACCAGTGTTTAGCTACAGATGTGTTTAATCATTCTTGCTTGTGCTGTAGAATAAGACTAAGAGGGCTTTTCAGTTTCAAAAATGTACTTAATCTGCTTGTAAATTTGACTTATATCACAGTCCCAAAGTATTTAAGCATGTGAATAATTCTATTAATACTATATAATAATAATAATAATAATAAATACTGTATAATGTTACATGGCACCGTTACCATGTAGTACTACGTAGTATTATACAGTACTATAGTACTACTATACAACGCTATATAATATTAGTACTTCTTTTCCTAGTGCTCGCTGCAGATTTGATATGAGACCAGGTAAAAAAATTAACTGTTCAGTAGCCTTAGAAACCAATGAGCTTCTATTTTACAGAGATACTTCAGAAGTTACTAATATCTCTAGGAGAGGAATAGGGCTTTTAAAAATAAGTGCATGCTGAGGTGAAGAATAGACCTAAAAATACATAAGTAATTTTTCTCAATGTGGAATTTGTTTTGTTTGCCCTAAAATCACTAAATATACAAAACAATATGGAGTTAATGAGGAGTGAGCTTTGCAGCAACCCTCAATTCTTTACGGGGTGAAAATGTTCTTGTCTTGCCAAACAAATGAATGGTTTCCTTTGAATATCGATTAATATCATTTGAAAGTGTAAAATGTGTGAACGTATGCTGCAAAAATGCATATTTTCTTATTGGCTGGTGGAATTGAACTTAAAAGCAAAATATACCATTCTT
>NW_009191958.1:20463-35896 GCF_000690835.1 Fulmarus glacialis
ATGCCTTTGCTGTAGTAGTACCTATGAATTGCCTCTCTCTCTGCTGCTGTCTTGTATTTATTTAAATTTCAGGATCTGAGGTTAATAGATAGATAGGGTCATTGGCTTAAATACAAAGATATTAAAAACAAAGGGACAGCAAAAGGCCTATGACCTCCAAAATTATAGTCTTGAACTATGAAGCAACAGTGGGACAAGGTGAGGCACACATAGAAGGTTTGGTAGTTTGCTGCCAGTCTTCCCTGTTTGCTTTACAAAGGTGGAAAATTTACGTTTTGTTTGGTTTTGTTCAGGAGATACCCTGCTTGCTGTTGGGTATCAAAGTCTTTCCCCTCTTTCATTACAGCGTGTAACGTTTGGTACCTGAATTCAGTGGAGATGGAGTCCCTCACGGGCTACCAGGCAGTACAGAAAGCCTTGAGCCTGACACTGATGCAAGATCCTTCTCCCATCTCAACCGTTGTCCATTTCAAGGTGTCTGCGCAGGGAATCACGTTGACAGATAATCAAAGAAAGTAAGCAAAAGAGGGATGGGAAGAGAATATCTGTCCTTGTCCCCAGCATGTGTTGGCTGCTGTTGATTTGATTTTCCTAGTTATGTACTGCAGTCTCTGTTTCAGCGGATAATAGGATTGGTCTAAAGAATCACGGTGACAGTGTCAGTTGTCTGCAGTACTGGAGAATGAATGTTTTTAACTTTGGACATTACTTCCACATGGCAGCTTTTACTTCTGGAAGGTTACTGTGGTGTTTTTTTCATTGTTGTTATTTCTTACAAAAAGCGAAAGTAATGGCTTTGCCAGCATTTGATATTCAGCCTATTCAGTGAAATAATTTATCTTCATGGTATGTTTCACCAGTGTCACTGAACAGAATTGGCCTAAGCAGACTCTGTTTATCTCCAGTATTTGAAATAATGTTTTGGATAGCCTGTAAAATACTATGATAATAAGTTAATTTATATTTACTTTGTACTGAATGCTATTAAGGATACCACAAAGACTTTAGATTTTAAAACTGACAATAACACAGGAGGGACAACAGGAATTCATTATAGGTTAAAAAAAAAAAAAAAGTGCCAGACTTCTTAACTCCGTGGGGTCTGCAAGTGTTTATAGCAGATCAAGGACAAAACCTTAAATTATAATGCCTAGGAGTGCTTATATTTTGAAACGTAATATAATCGAATTATTCACAAGTTCCAAGAAGTTGCATTTCCCACTGACATAGTATCTAAATGGCTAGTTTTTAGAAAAAATAGATTTCATACTTCTAGTTATTTTTCTTAGCTTGAGGGTCAGTTTTCTTTTGGTTCAAAAACTTGACGTTACTATTCTAAATATGGATTTACTTGGTTGGAGCAGTTCAGGTGGCTTTCAAAGTCACTCAGATAGCAAAAAGACTATATCGTCATTAGTAAATTTAGATTAAATGTAATTTATTTTTCAGGTCTGTTTATTGTTTAAAATTTTAAGCATCTTAACTATTCCTAAGACTTGTTTTATTTTTTCCTATCTAGACTCTTTTTTCGGCGTCATTATCCAGTCAGTACTGTTATTTTCTGTGCTTTGGATCCACAGGACAGAAAGTAAGGCAGACAAACAGTATTTCTAATATGTTGTTTGTATTGTTGATCTACAGAAAAAACTAACATAGGTTTCATTTTTATTTCTCCATTCCTTTTTTTTTTTTTTTTTTTTTTACTGCTTTCTTAATGGACAACAAGATGGATGAAAGATGGCCTTTCTGCAAAGTAAGTGGACACCTGTCTGAGTCTCTTTTAACTGAATGTTTTAGGAATATCATTACAGTGATCAGTTTCTTAGTGTTCTAAATTATCTTTTTCAGAGATGTAGAAGGGAAAGCAGCTGTTCAGAGACAAAAGTCTCTGTGCCCACTGTAATTAGACTTTAGTTACTTCATCTGCACCTCTGCAAGTTACGGCCTAATTATTTGATGGTGGGATGTCTGGAGCCAGAGCTAGCGTGGTTTTAGGTTGCAGGTCTGTGATTTGACTCAAGTTTCAGAAATTAAAACAGAGCCATTTGCTACTCAGTTTTCTGTTCCACTTGTCCAGCAACACTAGCACAAGCTTACTTGTCTCACTTAGACTGATAGCTTTAAAAAAAAAAAAATCCCACACCTGGCACATAGCTGAGAACGCTCCTAGTAATACTAGTGTGTGGCATAAATATATAACTACCAGTGGATTGCAAAGTGTTTTCTGTTGAAGGCAAATGTCGTCGTCCCCCTTTTACCAAAAGAAAAAATCTAAACAAAGAGAGTTCAGGTACTGATTTCTGGAAAGGAACAGAAATAGATAACTTAAGTCCTATTTCCAGTACTCTGAACACTGAGATGTGTGGCCCTCAAAATCTCTCTTTAGGCAATTCCTGACACCACACCTCACACCCCCCAAGGCAGGTAACAGAACAACAGTATTGAATCAGATTAAATATATCCCCAGGGTCAGCAGCATGTCTCTGACAGCAAACAGTACAGGATGCAATATAGACCGAGTAGAAGGAAGGGGACAGTCTCCTTGCCTGATTCTGGCCATCCTGAGCCACTCAGGAGCTCCTGACTTGGCTGGTGCATCTGGACCACTGTGTTTAGCAGTCACACAGGACTTTGTCCATCAGAACAGATGAAGTCTGATTTGTGCTTTTGGTTTCTTGCAGTATCTTTTTTGCTTTATGAAATGAGGCAATTCCTGTCTGTTCTCTGATACACTGTGATTGTTGCCCTTGCAGAGTATTTGGGTTCGTTGCCAGGAAACAAGGCAGTGCCACAGACAACATATGCCACCTATTTGCAGAGCATGATCCAGAGCAACCTGCCAGCGCCATTGTGAACTTTGTATCAAAGGTCATGATCGGATCCCAGAAGAAGATCTGATGCCTTTCCATCCTTGACTCAGAGCTCTTCACTGACTTTACTGAAGGAAAGCATTGTGAGAGGGAGAAAGCCTGTTCAGCAGCAACGTCTGAACCTTGTCATTCCCAAGAAGGAAAGCCAGGGGATGGCCTATCTGCATTGTGTTTGCAAGAGTTCAGCCTTTTCTTTGAAGATGCCTCTGACTTAACAAAGCATTTTTTCTTTGTTTTTATATCAAAGGAGAAAACAAAAGAAGCTGGGTGCCACCCAAACCCATGTAGCCCATACCTGAATGAAGCATAAATGAAAAACTTTTCTCCTGAAGGGTTTCTAATATATTTTCACATGCTGTTTCTCATCATTTATTGGAGCAGAAATACTCACTAGGCTGTGCTACTTTTTTGTGCAGAAAATGTTTTGTATAACCTCCACAAAGACACTTGCCATAGTTGCATCAATGGTAGCTATAGGCCTTGCAAACATGCTCTTAAGAGGATGATGGTCTGAGGAAGGCTATTTGTTCTTCCCTTCATCTTTATGTGATCAGTGATGGGAACTGAATGGAGAAAGGGGAAGATGTATGTGAAGAGAAGGTTTGTGCAAGTTGATTTCTGATAAGAAAGGAGCGGCAATGTGGAATATTCACGGAGATTGCTATGTATTTAGTGTTAAGAAGGCTGGGCTGTTTTAGTTTGAAAAATTTTAAATAGGGGAGAGGTGGCAGACAAAAAAAAAGGTTGCGTGGAAATCTATTCTGTAATTGGGTTTTTTTGTATTATTTTATACAGAGAACTAAGCAGGGAAGATTCTGTATTTTAGTAATTACAGGATAAAAATGAGGGAAAAGCAAAGAAGAAAATTTTATAATTTATATATTTTTACCTGTGCCAGATTATTTATAGTAGTTCTCAGATCTTGATATGTCATATGGATATTCTTAAACTAGACCATTGTTGAGCTTTGCCTCTTTAGCACTATTTTGCATAAGTAAAAGTGTGTATAGCCTGTGCCTTGCTATAGACTATTAATAGTCTCATATTTTGACTTTTGTCTTACAGTGACAAGATACTTCCCATTTCCTGTCTCTGCAGTGCTGTTTTGGTAGTAACATTTGTTTCCCTACCTAATACACAATTATATTTGTGGATTCTTTTGGCTCCCTTTTTATTGAAGTTTTGGGGATTTCTTGGCTTTTTTTAATCTCTAGGAACTATTTTTGGTTTATAATGTTTTTTTTAATAATTCCTTGAGTCAGGAAACCCAAAAGGGAATGGAATTTATTTTGTTACTCTGTCTCATTTCTTGAGAGCATTTATGTCATTGATTTCTACAACCATCACACTCATACATATCTCTGTATCTTTCTAAATGCGTAACAAAGTGCTAGTTAGCTTTACAGAAAATTGATACAGTAGGTTACAGTGGAAACCTTCACAAGGAGAGTAAGCCGCTGAGGTCTACCTTGTAATTCCCATTCACTCCAAAAAGAGCAGTACTAGACCCCCGTATCAGAACTGATGGTAATAAAGCAGCTTCAGTGTGACAGTGCTGAAAAGTTTCATTGCGTCTATTTCTTGGATGTGTGGCTGTCAACATTATATTAATAACCTGACGAATAAAATGACATGCTGAATTTGGCATGCCAATGCATGAGGCACTGGATTAACTAGTAACTGTACCCACTTGGAGGATTTAATCCTTTTATCCACTTTTACTAAATAATGGTTAAATGGAATGGGAAACTCTGATTGGGCTATATAGTAAGAAGGTTCCACCAATTTGAACTATGTTTGTCCTGTATAAATTATCATCTGTTTTTTATTAACAGCTCTCTTCCTATTTCTTAAAGTATTAGGACCATGGAAACCTTATTCAGTGACCGTAGCCAAAGTGTTACCAAATTATTTGTGTAACTATGAATTTTATATAAATAACTTTATACTTTTTAAAAGGAAAGGGGTGGGGAAGAGAGGGAGAGAGAAGAAAGATTTGAAGTTTAATGTATTTGGACCAGGAAGTGGTATATTAGTAGCAAGTGGGCATTGGGTGTGTGTAAAAGGGTGAAGCAATCCAAAGCATAGCAGCTACCGTTGAAGCAACAAAGGCAAGTGCCACTGATTTGTACCAAATAATTCTGTCCTTCTGACACAGAGGTATACTACTTAAATGGTGTTTATGTACCATCTGAAAAAGAATGCAGTTCTTACTTTTAGGAGCTTTGATCCTTTTGAAACATGTGAGGACAAGTTTCCTTTTAATATTCTTCTGATGCACCAAGAACCCAGTTGCCTAATCTAGTTAGCCAGTTGGAGCCCAGTGAATTTCTTCAGCTGACATCTCAATTAGACTTAAGTCTCAATTAGATTTAAATCTGATGTGTTGTGAGCATTGAAATGAGGAGAAATTTTTTCCTATATTTTTTCACTTTTATAGATGATACTTAAATTTTAGTGTGTCTTGTTAGACACCAAATGTTGGCCTTTGGGCTGAAAATAAAGTGTCTTTTTTTTTTCCCACATATTATCATTTCCATTCAGGGCCTTATTTTTTATTCCTTGTGCTTTGTCAAGGCCTGCTGAATTCAAGAGCATAAGGAATTGAACGCTGACACTCCTGGTGGTGTTTCCTGGGAGTTTAGCTCTACTTGGTAAGTGGGGAAAAAGGAAGTTGCCCTGTTTCTAAGGGGGATTTTCTATTATGCATTCCTTTGGATGGTATATTGCCATGTGCTTTTGCTTTTTAATGAATTAAAAAATGCATAAAGCAAAATAGTTCAGTATGTACCATTGTGTAGTGTATGTAGAAAAATATTCACGAAACTTACGTTCATGGCAAATACAAGACTAAATAGTTAATACAGCACTTTCTTTCAAGGTTTTTGGTAGATGTGTATATGCAGTTTCATAACTAATGGCAGCAAGTTGACACATGTATTTAGCCAGACTCCTATTAACCTGCTTAGTAAATGTGCTACTATAATCGTACAGTGTTAAACTACAAAAATGCTAAAAGCCATGTTTTTAATTAAATGGTTTCCGTGTATCCAACAGTATCATTAAAATTTAATGTTTCCTTCTTGGACTTAACCTACTAGTGAAAATTTTTGCCTTTTTCTTGAAACTGTAAAGAAGCATCAAAAGGTCTCCAGTATGTAAATGAATGTTCTATAAATTCTTTGTATAGTCATTTTCTCTGCTCTTCAGATACTGCCTCTATTCAGATTATAATAAAATTATGAATGTGACATTTCACAACACAATGTTACAGGACAGTCTGTTCTGAAAGAAAGTTACCTTCTGGCATTCAAAACTAGCTGATGTGCAAAACCTTGGTGAAGTAAGAATAGGTTGCGTGCTGAAAAGGGTTTAGTTTTGTTTCTTAAAGATTTCTTCCAAGGACTTGACTTCACATGAGTCTGTGTTAGTGGTTCAGGTCTAGTTAAAGCATATGATTTTCCTAGTCCGTTTGCGGTTATAATGGTATAAAAGTGCCTTTTGCCTGCATTGCGTATTTCAGTGTAAGAAGGGAGAATATATGATGTCACCTTCTGAGATGTCTGTACCCATTTAACTGTGCCTCCACAGTGACTACATTGGAAAAACTTCCAGAGGAGTGTGAGGGGGGTGAGAAATCCAACCCCTAGCTGAAATAGCTCTCTGAGCACAAAATCTGTGTGTCAGCCACACATTGAAGGTTGAGTTATATACATGTTTTATCGGGATTATTTCTGAGACTGATAAACTCTGGTATGTCTTGCTGATGTCTTTTCCATGAGGCGTAGGCTGGCAGGAATTTTTCATTCAGTGTGCTTGACTGTCATTCATCACTACAGGCCATCGTAAGGTTTATGCATGGGTGTAACACGCAACAGATTGATTCATGAAAAGTATTCATCTTTTATTGGAATGAATTATAATGTGGAACAGATGACAAAGACACAACAGTAAAATGGATCTTATGTGTCAGAGTCCAGTCTCCTGTTAAACTCTTGTTCTGGAACTCAGATGCCATTGTGTGCATGTGTGCTGCTATTGCTCCTCTTTGAAGGCTGCTCTGGGGTCTCTTTGCTCCAGTGCATGAAAATCTGCTTTCAGTATTCATCCTAAATGTATTCACAGCTAGTTTATATGCAGTTGTTCTTACGCCAGCATTGTCTCTTAGCATGAATAACTGTTTTCTCCCTGAAGTATTTATAGCAAGAGATCTGACCCCCCTTGTGTCCCTCAGTCTTCGTTTGGCAAGACTAAACAAGTCAGCACTGAGCCCTTACATTTTTGTCTTTGAAAGGGTGCAGAGGCCTGTTCTTTTTTACTCCTTGTCAGTTAAATCATTTCTTTGGAGGGACCCTGAAGTGAACAGCCAGACTCTTTAAAAGGGGCACAAGCTGCTGTCTTGTGATTTTTTAAATATTTGTATTAGAAAATTCTTGGAACAAGAAAACTTGGCCCACCAGATAAGGAGAGTAAATCCCTCCTCTGCTTCTGCTGTTGACACCTAGTGCAGGGGTTACAGTAGTGTAAACTATATCAGGCAGCGTGCACAAAGGAAATTATGAGGGCAAATAGCTAAAGAAGTTCTCAAAAGCATAAGTCACAAACAGGAAGCTTGCAGGAGACTTAGCAAGTCTGGCAGACTACCAAGAGGGCAAAGGGGAGCTATTAGGGAATTTAAGGATCTTGCTGAATAACTGAGAAGAGATTTGCATTACATGTCACTGCAAGGGATATCAAACCAGGACTATTCCCTTCCTTTGAAGACATTTAGTGTCTTGCATAAAGCACAAATGTTTGTACCAATTTTAATGTTTTAATATTTGCAGAATCACAGAGCGGTTGAGGTTAGAAAGGACCTCTGGAGGTCATCTGGTCCAACTCCCCTGTTCAAACAGGGCCATCTAGAGCCAGTTGCCCAGGACCATGTCCAGACAGCTTTTTACTATCTCCAGGGTCGGAGACCCCACAGTCTCCCTGGGCAACCTGTGCTAGTGCTCAGTCATCCTCACAGTAAAAAAGTGTTTCCTGATGTTCAGAGGGAACCTCCTGTGTTTTGGTTTGTGCCTATTGCCTCTGGTCCTGTCGCTGAGCACCACTGAAAAGAGCCTGGCTCGGTCCTCTTTGCACCCTCCCTTCAGATATTTATAGACATTGATCAGATCCCCCTGAGCCTTCTCTTCTCCAGGCTGAACAGTCCCAGCTCTCTCAGCATTTCCTCAGTGGAGAGATGCTCCAGTCTCTTCATCATCTTCATGGCCCTTCACTGGACTCTCTCCAGTATGTCCATGTCTCTCTTGTACTGGGGAGCCCAGAACTGGACACAGTACTCCAGGTGTACTGGCCTCATCAGTGCTGGGTAGAAGGGAAGGATCATCTTACTCAACCTACTGGCAATATTTTGCCTAATGCGGCCCAGGATACTGGTAGCCTCCTCTGCTGCAAGTGCACATTGCTGGCACATGTTCAACTTGGTGTCCACCAGGACCCCCAGGTCCTTTTCTGCAAAGCTGCTTTCAAGCTGGGTGGCCTCCAGCATATACTGGTGCATGGGGTTGTTCCTTGCCAGGTGCAGGATTTTGCCCTTCTCCTTGCGGAACTTTATTGCTTCAGCCTGTTGAGGTCATGCTGGATGCCAGCACGCCCCTCTGGCCTATCAGCCACTCCTCCCAGTTTTGTGTCATCAGCCAACTTGCTGAGGGTACACTCTGCCCCATCATCCAGGTCATTGATTAAGATGTTAAACAGGACTGAACCCAGTATGGACCCCTGGGGTATACCACTAGTTACCAGCCTCCAACTAGACCTTGCACCACTGATCAGCACTCTCAGGGCCCAGCTATTCAGCCAGTTTTCAATCCACCTCAATGTTTGCTCATCTAGCCCATACATCGACAGCTTGTCTATGAGGGTGTTATGGGAGACGGTGTCAAAGGCCATACTGAAATCCAGGAAGACGATATCCACTGCTTTCCCGTCATCTACCAAGCCAGTCATTTCATCACACAAGGTTCTCAAGTTGATCAAAGATGACTTCCCCTTGATGAAGCCATGCTGACTCCACAAAGATGATCAGGGGCTGGAGCACCTCCCCTATGAGGACAGGCTGAGAGAATGGTGGTTGTTCAGGCTAGAGAAGAGAGGGCTCCGGAGAGACCTTATAGCAGCCTTCCAGTACTTAAAGGGGGCCTACAGCAAAGATGGGGAGGGACTCTTTATCAGAGAGTGTAGTGGTAGGACAAGGAGTAATGGTTTTAAACTGAAAGAGGGTAGATTTTGATTAGATGTAAGGAAGATATTCTTTATGATAAGGGTGGTGAGACACTGAAGAGGTTGCCCAGGCAAGTTGTGGATGCCCCCTCCCTGGAAGTGTTCAAGGCCAGAAGGCCAGGTTGGATGGAGCTTTGAGCAACCTAATCTAGTGGAAGGTCTCCCTGCCTATGATCTTTAAGGTCCCTTCCAATCCAAACCATTCTATGATCTATGATTCTGTGATCCACAAACAGCTGGTGCTTTGCCCCATAACGATTTCTTCTTAGGTACACAGTTTTGGCAGTCTTACATGGAAACTGTTCCAGGTTGCAACCAACTGTTTGTGCCCTCCCAGTAATCTAAGCAGTCTTAAAAAATGGATTCACCTCAAATTCCTGCATGACCTTTTAAAAAAACTAAGCCTTTAAAATCATTAATGTACATTTTCATAATTGTAAAAATTTTCTAACATCTTGGTAAAGAGTTGTTTCAAGAATTCTTGGAAAAAGCAGAATTAGCTTTTTACATAACAATGACTTTTTTCTGGTATTGTGTACATACTGTCCTCAAATAATTTTTTAATCTACAGCTATTCATATCCCACCTAATTAAATCTGACTTTTGGGCTTTCTCCTGTTGACACCTGTATTATATACAAGCCATGATTTGTTTGTAAAGCAGATGGCAGGTGTGAAAGAATATACAGGAAAACAAACTTAGATGAAATGCATTACAGATGGGGAATCAAAATGTGGGATGGAATTGGTCCAGGAAATTTGCGTGCTTATGTTTACTGCAGTAGAATAATCCAGCTGTAAAAATAAACAGAAGTATGTTGATTTGTATATTGAAGTACTGGTTTCCAGCCTTTTTGTTCGCAAGCTAATATGAAACTCCCATTGAAGTGGATGATAGCTGTTTATACCTAGGACATGCAAGTGATGAGAGGAGGCTCTCAGACCGCAGCAGGAAGCTTCCCAGCACACAAACTTCTCCCTGCATATGAAAATAGTTAAAATGTATTCATATAACTGAGTGCTATAGCAAACTCACAGCCATATTCTCACACATAAGCATGTTTTGCTCCAAGTGACAATGAAGGACAACCACCCCCGAAAGTAACTGCTAGATGAAATCATTATCCTTATGGGAGCACTCAAACAACTTTTGACCACTTTAGTTTCTTTCCATAGCAAGTGCCAGGCATTTGAAATTGCACTTAGAACTGTCTGTGAAGGATTTTTATGAGGAAATCTGGCTTAACATGTGTCAGTCTGTTTCCTCAGAAGGCAGTTACCTAAAAAATCCCAAAAGGTAGTATTAATCGTGTAGTGACAAACCAACACTGTATGGTATATACATGCACTGACACTTGTGGATATGAATTTGTTCCTGTCAAATATGTATTTGATCTTGCATTGTCTAGTTAATTGGAGAACATCCAGATTTGATATTTGATTTTATTTGTTCTGGGTTATTTCTTGGAACCACCCATATCTGTTCCTTGCAAGAAGTGGAACAAACACAGTTTGTATCTCTGCAATGGTAATATTTAGTCACATTTCACGATAACTTAGGACTCCTATGCCTCATTTTGTTAGAATAACTTGTTGAAGAGCTCAGAATTTTGCTTGCTGTTACCTCCGATAAGTTTGTTAGATTTGGGATACCTTTACTTTCATGCCTGAACCTCAGTCCAGTTCACTGAGTAGACATGTGGTCTGTGTATACATTTTCCTGTGTGCATAGTCACACAAAGGCCTTTTGTAAGGACTGCATTGTCAGTAAGGTTATCTAAGTGCATATGTACTTTCAGACTAAAGCAATATGTTGCTGAGATGTAATAGGTAAGATTTTTAGAAAGCGCTGGAGAGATAAAAATCCCATGTGAGTTTGAAATGGCTGGAATCACTGTAAAAGAGAAACAATGTAAAGTGTCTCACAAGACTTACTTTGGCGAATTTTTTTTTTTTTAGGGGAGATGATTAATCATGTATAAAATTGTAGATTCGTGCATGGAAAAATCCACTCTCAAGTTCATTTCTATAAACTAGGCATGCTAGATGTTGTTGGCAAATGCCTTGAGTAGTGGGCTTGTAAACATTAACAGTATGTTAAATTTATGAATTGTTGGTGTGATTTCTGAGGTGGTAGTAAAGTTGTAGGGGTGTGCATCTGAAAAATCAGGATCTTGGCCTATGTTTACCCATTCCTCCTATGTTCAATGGCAGTAGCTGAGGTTGACTTCGTAACTCTGGAGCGGTTTGCATCTCTGTTTGTACATGTTGGGCAGATTCCAGAGCTGTTTAAGGATGATGGGATTTAACCAGTTTTTAAGCAGTCATGGTTTTAACACTCTCCAATTTCACTCATATAGTCCGAGTGAATGTGTGTGTGTATGCTACTTGGCTCAGAAATAGGAGAAATAGTTTTTCAAAACTTTCTTTCTGAAAAGTCCAGCTTGCCCAATATTTCCAGATACATTTCCAGGATATGCCCCAGAAAAATGGATTTACCATTTTTTGCCCTTTCTGAGGACTGACAGGAGATTCTCTGGTGGTTGGAGCTGCCTAAGAAGGGCTGTGTTGCAAGGGTGTTGGGCAGGAACACATAGGCTCCCTGACCCAGTGCAGGAGAACACTAAAATAAAGGCTGTTTCATGACAAAAAGGAAAAAGAGAAAGGAGAGATGAGGAACTTGGGCTTCCTGCTGCATTCATGTCAGACCAGAGGAAGTGGGGCATTAGAAAGTTTGTAGCCCAGACCAATGCTGCTGCATTGTGACCCTCCACATATGTCCGCTCTTTCAGTTGAGGTCCAAGCTTCTCCCAAGACCAGGCTCTGCATCAATATTGGATGCCCTGGCTGAGCACCCACCCCAGCCAAAGGGTACAGAGACAGGAGACTCAAAGCTTCACCTGGGCTAGACAGCATCAGGGGAGGGAGTACTGCTTGGTCTGCCCAAGGCTTGCCTGAGTCCTGAGCATGGAATTTTAAACCTGAGCTTTTAAACCAAGCTGCAACCAACAGTGTTAAGTGTGTGGGCTTATGGGGCTTTCTGCCCTTAAACCGATATAGAAACTTGGCCACTATCCACAAGGTCCTTTTGGCTGCGCTGAGAGATAAAGAGCAACATGCCTAGAGAGGGAGCTAGCAGTATGGTATGCTGTAGAAAAACATGTAAACTTGAGCCTTGGAAAGAAGGAGGCTACAGAACTAGGCATGGGTTTTTGGAAAGTGGGCTGTGGTGAAAAGGTAGAGTATGTGGGGATTTAACCTTTTTTTTTTTTTTAATACCATCAACATTATTAGTTCTTATTTCTACTCTAGTAAAAGTATGGGTGGCTTAAGACTTGCATTTGCCTTACATTTAGGTCGACATAATAGCAGTAATATAGGAAAAAATTGAAAATACTTTTGAAAATACAGTGGAAGATCTAGGTATAAACAGATCATTAAGGAAAATATAAGACTTTCATTGTTGACAAAAAATGCTGACCTTGAAAACTGCAAAATTACGAAGCCTCAGGAAATCAGGAGGATGTCCCAAAAGTTGCTTTGTGTTGTTTGCTTTTTTGGCTTTAAATCTTCAGGAGTTCTTCAGGGTTAGAAACATGCTTATTTTTAAAACTGGTTCAGTTTTAGCTCAGGTTCTCATGTAATTAGCCAACTCCAGGACCTTTATGGGGACACAGGGCAAAGTGCCATGAGACCTTTGATAACATTGTGAGGGTCAGTAGCATTGTTTATAAGGCTGTTTACAGGATACCTACACTATATAATGGAACTTGGCTTGTATTGCTGCTTCACATCTCTCTAAACTCTGCCCTGGACCTGTGCGTGCCTGAAGAGTGTCCAGGGGGATGGCTCTGACTTTCAAGTTATGCCTGGGATTTTTGGTCGTGTGAACAAGACATTCCCTTTCTGCATGCTCTTGTGTCAAATATTTACAGTCAAAAAAACTCAATAGAAGAAGCACTGATTTTTCTTGCCTTACTGCCTCCTCCTGATCTGACCTATTGTCAGCTGGTGGGGTGCTGCAGCTCACAGTAGCACAGCCCCATGGAGCAGGATGCCTAGGGAGCTGTTACTCTGTTTTTCTACTTCTCAGTTAATAACTATTTGCAACGGACGCTGAAGCAGTGCGAGGAGCACCAGCAGCGGCGGGACACAGGAGGAGGGATACAGGTGGACAAGTAGAGGCTTGGCTGAACAGGGGGCGTTCCCTGAGCAACTGACCCCGGACCCACTGATTGGACTAGACAGCAAGGGGCGGAGCCTGCCCCCAGCAGTGCGGGATATTTAAGCAGGCGAAAACAATCAGCCCAGCTGATGCAACAGATGAGCATACACGTATTTCCAAGCAGGCAGGCACACGGCAGCATGGTGACCACCCAGCAAAATGGAGTGTCCTCTGCTTCACCTGAGCTTCTAGCACCTGGTAGGACCAATGCAGCCACACAGACAGAGCTTCTGTTCCAGCATGCAACCACTCAGGTTTGCGGCTATGGGATGTGTGAAGGGATATTCCTAGAGGTGGAAAGTGATTGCAAGCAAGCCTGTGGGAGGTGTGACCAGATTGATGAACTGCTCTGCTTGGTGGCCGAGCTGCAAGAGGAGGTGGGCAGACTGAAGAGTATCTGAGAGTCTGAGAGGAAGATTGATCAATGGAGCTGTACTCTGCCATCCATGATGCATGCAAGCCAACTCAGTGTGGCCACTACAGAGGCAGGTCCTGGATCTGCTTTCTGCCAGGAGGAAGGCAGCATCATATGGGATAAGGAGGGGTGGAAAAAGGTCACAGCACAGAGCAGTAAGGGAAACCCCTCCTTACCCTCTAAGATACCCTTACAGAACAGGTACGAGGCCCTGGGTATGGTAGATGAAGTGCATAATGAGAAAGAGGAGGAACCTGCACAAGTAGGCTTGCCAAGGTAGGAGAGACCAACCCCTCGCAACAAAACCTGCATTATGACCAGTGCCGAGAAGAATCAATGGCAAGTTACGGTCATTGGTGATTCCCTGCTGTGCAGAATGGAAGCACCCATTTGCAGACTGGATGCTCCTTTCAGGGGGTTTGCTGCCTCCCTGGGGCTGAATTAGGGACGTCACCACAAGACTGAAGAGCCTAGTACAACCTTCAGACTACTATCCATTCCTCTTTCCACATGCTCTTTCACGTGGGTACTAATGATGTTGCAACAAAAAGTCTGAGGTCGACCAAAAGAGATTTCAGAACCCTGGGAAGAATGCTAAAAAATTTGGGAGCACAGGTAGTGTTTTCCTCAGTCCTCCCAGTAATGGGGGGAGACTTTGGAAGAAACAAGGCGAGCCCAGGATATCAAGACCTGGCTCCAGGACTAGTGCCTCTGCCAAAACTTTGGGTTTTTAAACCATGGAAGAGCCTTCAAGACACAAGGTATGTTGGGGCCTGACAGGATCCACCTATCCTGATGGGGAAAATGTGTCTTTGGGCATAAGCTGGTGAGACTGATCGAGAGAGCTTTAAACTAGAATAGATGGGGGAAGGAGATACCAAAAGGACTGCAGTAGGTAAGCCAAAGGTTGGCATGGCATCACCTGAGGGTGGCAATGCTAATGGAAACATTTACACTGCTCCTGCGAGCACGGAGGGCTCAAGAGCGTATTTGAAATGCTTGTACACCAACGCATGCAGTATGAGAAAGAAATAGGATGAACTGGAAGCGTTGGTTAGTTCCCAGAGCTACGATATCATTGGTATTAGTGAGACTTGGTGGAATGAGTCCCACAATTGGAGTGCTGGGATGGAGGGCTACAGGCTGTTCAGGAAGGATAGGCAGGGCAGGTGAGGTGGAGGTGTTGCACTTTACATAAGGGAGAGGTTTGATTGCACAGCCCTTACAGTTAGTGATGATGTGATTGAGAGCCTCTGAGTGAAGATTAGGGGGATGGAAAACAAAGGAGATGTTGTAGTGGGTATCTACTACTGATTGCTCAGCCAGGATGTAAGCACTGATGAGTTATTCTATAGGAGAAATTTCTGGATCAGTAGCTCTTGTTATGGGAGATTTCAACTTCCCAGACATCAACTGGGAATATCATACTGCTGTGAAAAGCAGTTCCTGGAAATTCTTGAAGTCTGTAGGAGATAATTTCTTGTCACAAGTAGTCAGTGAGCCAACTAGGAAAGATGCCCTCCTAGACTAGCTGTTTGTGAATAGAGAAGGACATGTTGGAGATGTGGTGAATAGAGAAGGACTCGTGGGAGATGTGGTGGTAGGTGGCTGTCTTGGCCACAGTGATTATGAAATGGTTGAGTTTAAAATTTTTAGT
>NW_009191959.1:0-277 GCF_000690835.1 Fulmarus glacialis
GCTGCTTCCCGCCACCTCCTCCCCGGGTGAAGGGGAACTGGGGGCTCAGGACGGGGAGCCCTGGAGACACAGGAGACTCCTGAGAGCGGGAGAAGGAAATCTCATCGCTGCCCATAGGTGCTCCCGGCCGTTATCAAGACATGAGGAAACGTGTGGTAATTTCCAAGTGGTAGAATAAATGTTAAATGACAGAAGTTGACAAGGAATACCCAAAACACAGGCTAAAAGGAATGTCCTTGCTGAAGTTCAGGAGCATGAACATGCTATTTCCAGACTC
>NW_009191959.1:324-1322 GCF_000690835.1 Fulmarus glacialis
GGTGGAAAGGCGGGGGGAGGAGGAGGAACAAACAATAAGTAATCAAGTGCTGGAAGCTCTTTAGCTGAATTTCTTTCCTGAAGTGTCCCCCTTGGACTGGATATCTGAAGAGCTAACTCTGTGTTTCTATTGGCCCTCTGGGGAGACGTTTAAGGAAAAAAAGTTTGCAAAGGTTTCTACAAACCTTTCCTTCCTTCCTTCTGCCAACATTGTTAGGGTCAGACCTTTGCACAGACAGAAACAAAAGACAGCCCCAGTTCAGGGTAAGCATCTGCCAGGAGCAGGCAGAGCGAGGGCAGGCACGTGCAGCATCTGGGTCCCAGGGCAAGGTCTGACGGCATCAGGAGATGTGTATGGCAAGTGATATTGATGGTTTCCAAGACATAACTACATTTTCTAGTTAAAAAAATAAATATTTTGAAATAGAATTTCAAAGTGATCTGAGTGGGCAAGTCAAAAAAAGACTGGCAGCATCACGTGCAGTAAAATCTGTCATTTTTCCCCTACAGTAAGAGTGTGGTTCTGTAGGATGCTGATCATCTCACCAGAGCTTCTGTGCTCAGTCTGCTCAGCAATGATTTTGTTTTCACGGGCATTCTTAGCAGGTGACACAGAGATACAAGCACTATGCTACTACACTTTTCTGAACTCCTTTTCCACGTACATTGCAATTTCCATTCTATGGACATGTGACCTCTCTGAAAAGTGATGACTAGAGCTGGCTAGGAATTTTCTGAGGAAATGTTTTGGGTTTTTTTTAACTGGAAAATGCTGACCTATCAAAACTTTTCACTAAAATAATTCCTTTTAAACTGAAACTTTCTTTGGCTTGGTTCCCCCAAATCAAATGAAAGAGAAATTTGCAGAGGAAGACATTCATAATAGCTTGTGGTACCTGCTGTTGAGAAACCCTCACCTGTGACAGAAACTCATCAACTGATGAGCTAGTTTGAAAAAAAAAAAAAAGGCAGAATAAACACCCCCCCCCCCCACCCCCC
>NW_009191959.1:1353-43523 GCF_000690835.1 Fulmarus glacialis
CATTGGCCAAAGATACAGAAATTGGTCTATAGCCAAGTTCATAAGAAGCTAGGTCATGCTTGTTCTCTTGATAGTCAGGACATTTTCCTTGAATGAGAGAAAGTCCTTGTTCTCCCTGACTGTAGGCTCTTAGCGCTGGTCTGTAGTTTACCAAGCTCAATGAATATTTAATCTATCTAATATTCCAACAGGAGAGATTGAGAGACAGCCTCAGTATTGCCAGTATGAGTCGGCTGATGAATAAGGTTGTGCCCTAACCAATGGGCTCTCCAGTTTAGGAGTGGATGGTTCATCTTGCTGTGGAGGAAAATCAAATTTCCAAAACTTCAGAATTTTTCACAGAGTAGAACTTGTTTTCTGGCCAACTTTCATAGTGACAGTTTCTTGGCAAACCCTCCCTTTTTTAACTTTCCTCCCCCACCCGCCTTAATATTAATCAATCCTATTGTTTGCCTTATGGGCAAGAAAGAGGACTCTTACCACATGCTGCCATTGTGCTTACCTTACTTTTTGAAAGTAAATGATCTTCAACAAAAGTGTCTGGGTTTTTACAATGTAGGCAAGGGGAAGTTGTGCCATTCTTTCTGAAAATACATTGGCTGTTTCTAAACACACATGGTATCTTTGTACAGGATGTTTAATTCTTTTTGCTGGCATGTTTTTAAGAAAGATTAATATTTGCCTACATATTTATTATTTTATATATGAAAAACAAGCCAAGTGATGAAAACAGAATTTCAAAATAGGGAAAAAAAAAGTCTTTTGCTAATGCATACCCATACTTTTTCTATTACAGTTCTGTCAAAGCTGATTTTAAATATACCTAATGATGAGTGTTATTTCTTCTGTGAATGGATCTTTTAGGTTTGGAATACCATGCCCTAAGTTCTGTGCGAAGACAATATCCTGTGTTACCAAGGTTGCTGACTAATACATTTGGGTTATTTTAATCGGTAAAGAAAAAGGAGGGTGAAGAAAACACCGAGAAATTTTCACATCAGCAAGCTGTCCACACTATCAGTTTCTGAGTTTCTTTTTAATATATAAAAGATAAGACAGTGATTGGTGAAAGGTAAATGTGCAAGGTTCTTACAGACTACTTGCCTAGTCGTTATCAATATCCTGTAAGTCTCTGTCATTTGCACAAAGAAATTAATCTGTAGCTAATAACTTTATCAGGGAGTTCTCTTCCTTGTTCAGATATTCTTATTATTCAGTATTCTTAGACAGTATCTCTTTAATAATGTTAATCTAGTGAAACTAAAAATTACTTTTTAATCAAAGCAAAAAGTAGATCAGTATATTGCAAAAGAGTGAATGTTAAAGATTTATTTAAATTAAAGATATATTTTTCTGGGAAAAGACTGCCACGTGTCTTTATTCAAATTTCTCAGCACTTTCTGTAGTTTGGATGATCTGAAGCAGTTGCTAATGAAGATGTGGGAGTTGCACTTAGTTCCTATAAATAACTATTGCTTAAAAAAAAAAAAGTCCTATAGCCATAATCGATGTATGAATGTTGTGTATTCCTGTGGTCTGCATAGCTAAGTATATTTTAAAAATTTAACGTGATTTATACTCCCCATCCCAGCTGTAGATAATCATTATACTATATACTGTCAACAAAGCAAAATGATACTATGCCAGTTGGAAGACTGTATTCCTTCTGTTTAATGGAATCTTTTTGGTGCTCAGTGCCAGGGGCTGCTTGTTTTGCTCTCACATGTAATACAGCACTTACCCTGCTTAACAGATTTTCTGTTTCTATTAATGCCATTTTCATAAGCAACATAGCAGGAGAATATAGAGTTGAAAGACATGAGATTAAAATGTTGCATAAAACTCTGGAAAATTGTGCACTGAAGTCAAGGCAAGGAAAGCCTCTTATTGGAGGAGCTCATCTGTCATTATTGTAATACTTCAACTGAGGCCAGGGTTGGAAGGGAAATGTGCAGTCTCCCTCAGAGAGTGTAATATCTCCCCTTCGGATCTTTACACTGAACATTAGTTTGCCACTTAAGCATTTTGAACTTTTCCAAGGAGATTTGAAAGCAGGATAACTGGGCCTCTCGATGGGTAAAAGCTTGATGTGGACAGGACAGGGTTGCCCTGAACATTTTGCAATTACTTGTACTGGATGAGTGTTGGAATTTCACTTTCTCCCCATCAGCCTTGGTGTGGGGCTGAAGGGCAGAGGTTAGAAAGCAGCATGGAGGTGAGAAAGGATTGATCACAGAGGTGAGAAAGGATTGATCTCCACGCTTGCTTCAGAAGCATGAATAGTAGGAGAATTGGCATGACGTGAGCTTCCCCTTGCAGTGGGGAAGTATGGCAACTGCAAAGAACTGGGAAGGGGTGAGGACACCCTCGCCGTTACCCCATCTTTTTTCTGTAGGTTTTTTTGGCAGTGCCCTTAGGGGATAGTAGAGCTGTTCCCGAACGTGGTTAGTACCTACACGCAAAGCAGCACTGTGGCAAAGCAGAGCTGGGAATATGCTCCAGATTAGTCAGATGTGTTGGCAAAATCTAGCTGCAGGAGTTTTCAATGGCTTGTGGGCCTCCACCCTTGTGCTGTCTGATGAGCCCGGCCATGCCTGGCAGTCCTCGGTGCTGCTGGCCCAGCTGGGGACTGGCTGTTCCCTCTGTCTGCCCTCAGCTCCAGCTCTTCCTACGACTCACGGCCTTCGCTGGCAGCACTGTTTTTATGCATACAACACGCAGCAAGGCTCTCATCACTCCTCACAGGGGCTGTTTTGCTGCCCTCAGCAGTCTGTCACTCTTTGTTTTGCCCAAATCCCTGCCCTGCCTGCTTGTGCTTTACTCTTTAGCCCCCACTCCATGCCCGGACGTCCTCAGTGGTGGCTGAGACCCCATCGCAAAAGAAGCGCACAACGTGCTGGGTGCCTCGGAGGAGACACCAAACGCTTGTAAAGATTGTGGAATGCAATGTGAAATGGTGGGGATTTAATTCTTGTGCAAAATGCATAAGAAGGCAAATCTTACAAGGGAAAATCTTCTCAGTAATTTAGCCAGAGGTTAGATAGCAAGTCAGAGTACAAGCTGCAGAACATTTGTTTCTGCCAATGGGTCCCAGCATCCTGCTGAGCAGATAACCTTTTCTTGGAAGAAAAAGAGCTGTCCTTTTGCATATACCATCCAATTTTAGAATATACTATCTGTTGTTAGCGTTGTCCTTAGCTTCTTGTGCTTTCACGCTGACTATAGGGGAGGGTTACAAAGGCAGGACTTAGCAAAAACACGAAGTTGGGTTCCAAGTAACATGGCAATCTTTGCAGCTGCTAATAAGGGGTATGTGTGCATGGGTGTGTGTGTGAGAGTGGTAATATACAATGTAAAGCCAAAAAGAAATATCTTTTTGCATTTCCTGAATCTGCTCAACAACTAGACTGAGAGCCAATGTACAAATAAGGAAAAAATTATCTCTATATTATATATCTATATTTCAAACTACTTTCTGAAAATTGTAGATTTTTTTTCCATGATGGCTCTTTTGCCTAGGAAATAAATTTCAGAAGTTAAAATAATCACCTCATCCTCCAGATACCTTTCTGAGAAACTGTTTAATTTTGACAAGCTAGAGATGCCTCCTTGGACAGCTGGTTTTATTTTGGTGACTTTCCATCTATACAGCTGACTGCAGTTTTTATGGGTATGGTTGGTAAACTTTTTTCATGCCAAATTATTGTCTTACATAAATAAGCGCATTAAACTTAATCTGGCATTTAAGTCTATTCAATCTACAATGTTCTTTTCTTGGGCACATTTCAGGATTGTTTCAGTTTCTCATTATGTTGGTCTGTCTTTCTTTCTTCCTTTCTTTTTTTTTTTTTTTTTTTTTTTCCAAATGAGAAGTCATTTGGAAAAGGTGTTCACTTTTTTGCATTCTAGCCAGGAATCTGGACATTTCTGATACAGAAACAGACATAAGGAGAAGTCAAAGTAAATGAAAGTAAGTTAAAAGTAAGTTAAAACTGCTGAGCATTAATTCTTTTTATCAAAGTGACTCTGTTAGGACTTGGTTTAAGAGAGAAAACTGCCTTGAAGTATTTGTTTAAAAATTACTTCCTACCTATTCTCACAGATAACAATACTTTGATGACTCTATTAATGATATTAGGATCAACATTCACTTTTAACATCTTTTCTTTTATTACTGTGACCATAAGGTTAACTTAAGCACATGGTGTCTGAAACCATTTAGTAACATCTACTTTCACCATCTGGTCAAGTTTTGTTTTTTTTTTTCTTAATGAAGCCAGTATATTTATGCTGTCATACTGGGACCTGTACCAATATGCGACTTACCCTTGATGTTTTATATCCTTTGAAAAGCATTGTCTTGGAAATACATAATTTAATTTAATTAAAATATTGCTTGAACCATGTTTTATAGATAAGTTAAACACCTCACTGCATTTACATCCTGTTCTTCAACCCAATTTGCTGAGAACTGTTGGTTTATTTCAAACCCTACTCATGGATTTTTCTTCTTACACAAGCTTTGCCAAATGCAATTTTATGCATATAATTAAGCATACTTTATTTTTTATTTTCGTATTAAATTGCCATTATTTATAGTGAGATAAGCATTCAGCTTTGATATCTCTCATGAAAAAATGTTTTCTGACACTATGATAATGGTTTTACATATTTTTGCTTTATACGTTTTGTTGAGATCTAACATTTGCTTGTTTCTTTTTTTTCATTCAGATACACACTTATGAATATCTTTGCTTGGGTGTTTTTTTTTTTCCCTAGCTCATTGGGGAAATCCAGTTTACTTTGGCTTGCAGTGATGATTGTTTGCAAAATTAAGTTAATAGCTAATCTCATTTTGACATTCTGACCTGGTTATCAGTTATAACACAAATAATTCCATTTCTAATTGGTCCATCTGTTAACTACTCAAGGTCAAGAGATTTCATTTCACTAAAAACATGGTGCAAAATATTAAACAGACGTCTAAAATGCCAATTGTTACAAAAGAAAGGGGTTATGTCTCTTCTATATTTCTGAAATAATTGTATCACTTTATATAACCATTTTTCTTTACTGGAATATATTTTGAATCTTCAGCTTCTCTGAGCTTCCTACACAATGTGTGGACGATTTCCCTGTTTCAATTTTTCTCCCCAGTACCATCTTATATAAAATTTCATTGCACTATTTGGAAGGACTGCAGTTGATTCCTGCAGTTCTCTGACAGTATCTTCCAGCCTAAGGTAATTAGGTATCTTCAATTACTTGATTTCCCACCCCCACCTCCCCAAAGGTTTAGTTTATCTCTGACATCTAACAAACATAATGAATAGCAGTGTTGTTATGTGACTGTCCATATTTTTTAAAAAACTGAAAATTATAAAAGGTCTTTCTTCCATCCATGGTGTGAAGACCTATATCCAACTTACATACATCAGTAAATATAATAAAAAAAAAAAAAAAAAATCATTATTCCAGTTAAAATTTTAGCACAACAAAACAAATAACTACTTAGTAAAACGCTGAAGTTCTGCAAGTGTAAACAAACAGAATAAGGAAATAAAACTCCATACCAAACCATCAAGATTTCATTAAGAATCTTGATTTAAATATAAGCCTTTAATTTAAATGTATTTCTCTTCTCATTTGGAAAATTTGGTGTTGAGTTTTGATGTGTTTGTTCTGCATAATAAAATGGGATGCAAAATTAGAAAGAAATGAAAGGAATGAGGCTTCTCACATTATCACAAGACTTCACGATGTGTTTCTTTAAGAAAGCACTAACTATTGCATAGACTGGAGTGAAACTTGGAAACCCTGGAAGCTGACATGCAGAATGCATCACAACTCCTGTTTAACAAAAGCTTTGTAGAGTCTATGACAAGTCCATAAAAGTAGAGATTTTTCTAGGGGAGACAGCCAGTATGCTCCAGTTGTACTCTGTAAGACTTTAACTCCGAAGCCTAAATATACATCTATATTAGAAAAAGCTGGACTGGCGGAGGAAAGAGAAAGGGATTACCAATGAGGTACATAAAGTGAGATAATTTAATTGTAAAATTTTGCTGTAGAAAATACAAGTAGTGTTTTGATGTCATTATAATGGGAAAAGGTGATCTTTAGTCCTCTTGATGTCCTATATGTTATTTTGGTTACCACAACAATAGTATCATATTGGTTATATTAGTTTTTTACTACTAAACAGCTAATGCAAAACCAAATCCCTTTTGTGGTCAGACCAAGACCTGAGAGTCTGAAACTTGACTTGCTTAGGTATTTGAACTGTAAATGGCCTGAAACTAGATTTATGCTGAATTTCTTGACTCTCCTATAGCTCAGTATCAGGCCTATTGTTTTCTGCAAGGTGTGAACTTTTAATTGAGATATAGAACATAACCAGGTACTTTCAGGACTTGAGTGGTGTGGTGGTGTGGGAGCCCAAGGCCCTTTTTAGTGTGGAACACAGGGCCAGAAGAGAAAAAGGAAGTTTCTTTGCTGTCATTTTCCCGTTAGCCCAATGGTTAGAAAATACCTGGAGAGTGGGAGAGATTAAAATACAAACACCTTTGCTGATTCAAACTTATTTCTCTTGTTAATAAAGAAAGTGTATTAATTTCTATGTTATTGAATATTATGGTGTCCATTGCTCTCAGAACTTGCTGTGTTACTGGTCCTATTTTGTGTAAATATAATTAAAAGCACAGTTAGGTAAGTTCTAGAATGCAGGTACTGCAACCTCCTAGTGAGTTTTCTCTCTAAAATGCTGCAGAATGATAATTTTCTTTGTCTCTGATTATTGATTTGGCATGGACTGGAACTACTCCAAGAAAAGGTATTGTTGGAAATATTTTCCCCTAGGTGCTCTATAATTTGAGCCGTCTCAGTTAATGCTTCGTATCTGAGAAGATTATACAGAAACCTCATACGAAAAAGGTAGTAAGGGAACCCAAAGTTGGGTTCTTGTAGCTCCCAGGTAAATGTCTTTCACTGTGAGGAACCTTTTTTCTTAAGTAAACATTTAAAGCATTTTGTGAAAATGGAAGATGTCCAGCAGGGAGACTGTAGAAATCCCAAATGAGATTATGGAGTGCTTGCCCAATACTGCATCCTACTAGGGCAAATGTGGTAGTTCCCATTTCCTTGGGCACTGGCTGAGCTCTTCATTTTTCTGTTCAACCAAGGTTGCTAACATGTTAAGAAATAGAAAGAAACACCACCCTCACCTTTTTGAGGATTTTTTAAAGTCAACCAAAGAAATATTTTTAGTTAATAGTTGTTTCTGTTGAAGAAAAAAAATGTTGATTCATATTTTACTGGATTATTTTGTGTTTGAATCAGCTGCTATTATTTTCAAATTTAAGTGGAATGTCAGACTTCCTTAGTAATATGATATTCAATTACAAGAAACATCAGAGGACATGGCCCACAAAAATAACCAAAAGTCCTGATTGATCAAAGTTTAGGAAACAGAAATGAATGGCAATCACAATTTAGGAACATTAGTTATAGCATATTACATGATAAACTTTAATGTAGAACATTTCTAGGGCACTATTTTATTTAAGCTTTTAATAATACATGTAGCTAATTTGAAGTAAAACATCTCAATTATTTTTATTTATTTTGTTATTAGAGTTTTAAAAGTAATGCTTTGCATTATTCTGATGGTTCTAACAGTCACACCACAGATGCATTTAGCTCTTTGCCTTTTGGATTATAGGCAAGTCGTAGAATGTTTTTGTTTGGAAGCTAAAGTAAATCAGGCTGTTATGAATAGCTAAATGCAAGATCAAACCCATAATCCTCTTTGGACAACTGCTAGGAAAAGGAGAAAAAAAAAGCACAACTGTGAACCATGTTTTTCAGGCAGAACAGAATTTCTTGATTTTTTTTAAATCATATTCTTGCATGCTAGCTGGTGGATTTAAGAAGCTGTTATCATCAGGAATTAAGATAATGATACTTATCAGTAGATGGGAAATGTTAGCATCAGGAACTGAAAGAAAGTACTTTGATATTTCTGTACAGATTCTTACCTCCATTTGACATAGAAGTCTTGGCTGAGACAACATAGAACTAACAAATATGTCTTGTAAGATAACAGAGTGAGAAATTTACCACAAAAGCTTTATAGAAGACTTGTTGTTCTGTGGTTGTCTTAAAGAGCAGATGCAATCCTTTTTGCAGCACTTTGGCTCTATCACAGGTACAGTAAAAAATAAAGCAGCTTCTGTGTAGACACAACAGCTTCCAGTAACAGGGTGCTGATACTTAAGGCAAGAATGTCCTCACAGCATTTCCCTAAACATTCATTTTGGGTGCATGTGCACTGCACAAATGCAAGGCTGAAAATGCTTAAGAGAGCTGACATGAGTCCCTAACACAGCACCAAAACTATTAACATTTGATCTTTTCATCAAAAGCTTCTTCATATAATAATAACATGGATTTGGGGGTAAATAAATTCTTTTTCGTGAAAATGTTTGTAGTTGGAATTAAAATTGTGAGCTATTAGGTGCAGGGGAATAGCATAGTTCACCTTCAGCAGTTAAAAAAGGAGGAGTATAGGATGAGGTGAAGATTATTTTATAGCTACATTGAAGAAGAGGTATTCTACTCCTTTGGCTTTCTTTTTTTTAAAAGGCTGAAGCTTGATGAAATCCAATTTAAATGTCTTTGGTGTATTTTTAGGTGTCTTAGGGATAACTCACCACTGAGAGGTGTGATTTAGCTGAATCCAGTGAAAATGTGAGCTCACTTAATGATCAGGATGGAAGTTCTGCAAAGGGAACACCCTTAAGCCCTCTTTGGCTTTACAGTGTGTGGAGTTGTTAGTAACTCCTTCAGAGCCTCAGCTATTGCAATTTACAGAGTTATTCTGAGCTTATGCAGAGTGCACCAAGAAAAAATTTACTGACCTAAGTGCATTCTGCACTTGCGTGAAGAATTATCTATTCAGGATAACAGAGCACTAGGCTGAGGTTTCATATGTTTGAAAGACTCTGGCAAAATTTAATAAATTGATCCTGAGCATTCGTGTTCTATCATTGTTGTAGATTCTGTAGAGAAAAATGAAAGGACAACTGTGAAAACAGTTATATGGAAAGAAGTTATGAAAAATACTGTTACTTACTTTGTAAATTAAGGAGGGATTCATTCACCTAACCTTACCTGGCTTAGCCATCTAATCCAAAAAGATTTTCTGGATTCATTGAGTGAAATAGGAGAAATAGATCCAAAGGGCAATTGTCCTCCCTATGTTACTCATCTGTCAGAATAGGGAGAATCACTCTCCAGAGGTACTCATCTGCCTTCACTGATGATAGAGCAGCCTACACTGGCAGATTGGTTTCTATGGGGGGGAAAAAAAAACCCCATACATATTGGGAAAATTGTGGGGGTTTCTTGCAAAAATCAAAGACTTTTCCTCTTGCACTTTAGCCAAATGTCTCTAGCCAATCTTCCCTGCTCCTTTTTGTACTCTTTCCTCTGGGCCTTTCAACAGAGACATGGAAACAAAATCAGTGCATTCCTTTTTGCAGAAATCTTTGCAGCAGTGCAGGCTATTTCCATGCTATGGCAGCTGCCTCCCCTCGTCTTCTTTTCTGTAGGCCAACCACTCTAATTCAGTCACACCTAAACTGGACACAACACTCACACTGCGTCTTCACTGGAGCAGAGGGAGGACAAATGTTTATTTTGTGTCACTTCCAAGCTCCGCTTCTTTTCACAATTTGTGATAAAAAGTTTGTTGTTTGAAGAACTGTTTGTCACATTCAGATTTTGATTCTCTATAACATTTATATCCCTTTCCTTCTGATTGTAACTACACTGTGTCCACACAAAAAAGACCTTTGTTCATCTTTATCACTTGAGTTTTTCATACAAATATTTATAAGATCTCAGATTATTATTATCAGGCATATTTTGGGGGTTCTGAAAAAAAATTACAAAGGGTAAAAAGCTTTCCTCTTACCCTTTTCTAGCATTTTGCAAGTCTTTATTTGAAATTAATTTTGCTATAATTCCTACCATTCCTGTTTTTAAGAATGGAGATCACCATCTAAAATAATCAATTCTTCTCAAGTATCTGCTTGTACCTTATTTTTGTGAATTTCTCTATGCTTTAGGTACCAGTGTTCCTATAATCCCTAATAAATATTATTTATCTAATACCATCTTTAATCTCAGCACTCTTCTTTACAGTGTTGTTTTTTTGTTTTGTTTTGTTTTTTCTTTGCTTCTTTCTTAGAGGGTAAAGGAAAAAGGAGAAATCCTCTTCATGACTTCAAAAAAACAGGAGAGTTGATGCTCATTAAAGTAAACAAAACACTGGAAGTAAAAACCAAGCTGTTAAATACCACTGAGCAATGTGCCAAGAGATGCAGCAGGAACAAAGGCCTTTCATTCACTTGCAAGTAAGTTATATATCTCTTTTTTTTTATTTTTTTTTTTTTTTTCCTAATGGTATCTATATAATACTCTTTGGTCAAAGGTCTGTTTGTAATTGTCATCAGTGGTAGCTTGTACTGAGGACAACCTAAAGATCATGCTTTTTTGATGTCCATGATCTTGTTCTACCAGCCCCCAGAGAGTGTCAGTCTTTTCTAAAGCTTTATCTGAGTTGTTCTGTCTTCTTAGCTTGTCCAGTCTGTAATCTTTTCCATAACATAGGTGAAAAAATGTACTCATGTTAAGATGTGGATGACTTGTGCTGTGCTGTAGTGTTCAGTGAATATTTCTGAGATTTTTATGTCTCTTATAAAATGGTTATTGTCACACATCACAGCTGCAGTATTTCAGCACCACTTCAGACCATATTCTCTCTTCATTCTTTGCACATTACTCCCACTGAAATCAATGGGAACCTCACACATGGAACACAGATACATGCACTGCTGAAGGTCACTGGCAAGTACTACAAATCTGATACAATGGAATCAAACCTTCTGGGCTGCACAATCACTACAAATATACGATAGCTATTCTTCAGCATCTGCTGTCTTTTCGAAACACATAATGCAGCTGATTGCTTGTCTGCCTTGCACATATTCTCTACTATTTTTTGGAACAAATCACTATTATTTTTCCCATGTATTAGACTTAAATTATCCCCCTGGCCTCTCTTAGTCTAGACCATTAGCAATAAATGAAAGGACATGAATGCAGGAGAATCCTGGAGAGAATGGATGACTTCTGTATGGTGAGTACTGAGCTAAATGTGAGCTTGATCTTGAAACATAAAAAAGTTTTGACAATCACTACAAATGGAAGCTAGACCAAATGTGATAACAAAAGCTCGTCCTTGGCAGAAAAGATCCTTGACTGTAATTTAATTCTTTAAACCTTTAATTCCAGTGTTGTAAGATCTAGTTTGTATTGTTTTCTACTTTAACTATTTATATATATAAACAATGAGCAGAGTTTACTTATTTTTGTTAGAAAATTTTTCCAGGCACTAATATTTTTCACATGGTACAAGCCACTCCTTTTCCTATTGGCAGACCTTCCACTGATATCATTGCCAAGTGGATCAGGTTGTATTCAATACAGCAAGAGATCCCTGCGTTCTGATGTTCAGCAGTGAGGAGTATTATAAAATTAGGTTTCAAAGCATAAAAAAATTCTGAATGATGCCAAGCAAACAACGATTCTGTATTCCAACATCTGCTTAGGAAAATTGTCTCAAGCTAGTTGTAGCTACTCTGGCTGGAATGTTTTATGTTCTGAAAATAAAAACTAGGTTAATATATTTGTTGATTCTATTTTACATAAATAATAATCTAGAATCTCTCTGAATTTTTATTACTTTCTCATTTGTGAAGAATTTTTCTATTGGGACAGTGTCTGATAGATTCATTAAGGGGCAAATTCTCTCTGCAGTAATCACTCATAAAGCAACATAGAGGACCCATGAGGGACTTTGAGAATGCATCTTGGAAGAATCCTACTCATAGATAGCAGAACTGCAATTGGTCATGTAACTATTTTGCACTGCAGATAAAAAAGAATTGCAAATCTGACTAACCGTGCTCTGAATTTGCAATTTTCCCTGACACTTTTTTAGCAAGGAAGGCTAGCAGCAGAGGTGTAGGTGGTGAGGTCTTGCCTGTGCTACCACTGCAGCAGAGCAAGAGGGATTTTCTGTATCTGGGAACATTCTTGTGGTTTCCCATTTGGCCCCAGATGAGTCCTGTTGTAGTGTGCATAACTCTTTGATGCTACTGTAAATACATATTTGACATGTGTTCCCTTTTAAAGGAATCGGTGATTACTAATGTTTCCCTTTTATTCCTAGGATCCCCAGTCTTTAACTTCATACCAGCATATGGTTACTACAAGGTGAAATTTGTTGCCAACTTAAATTAAAACCAATTAGTTTACTGGTTGCTGTGGGAGCATTCTAAAATAAGAAGAGAAGTAACGCAAAATGGCATTTTAAATACTTGAAATATAAGACTTGGATTTTCCTTTGTTTTTTGACATTTTCATGGCTTGATTCTGATTCTCCATATCCATGCAGTAGTTCTCCATCACTTCGGTCACAGCACTGGTGTTTCATTTTCTGGATGCAAACTTAATTTGTTTAAGTATTAAGATTAAATAAACCAGAAATACTTTGTAACATAATTGTGACAATAGCACTGGGAGCAGGAACCCCTGAGTCTGTGCCCTGTGAGGTATACAAGCAGGAAGAGAGTTGGGTTTCTTTTCTGCCAGAAAGTGGTAACATAGCAGATTGCAGGCACTACAGATCACCGAAAGGATGAACCACTCCTTATTTTTGGGCGGGGGGAGGGAAACCAAACTTTTGATTTATTTATGATAAGTTTCTGAATCACTTTCAAGTAAATTGTGAGTATTATATTTGACAATCATTAATCCTTGCTGTTTTTTAACTCTGACACGTTTTTGTTGGAGCTAATGTATGTCACTTCTCAGAATGGACCTTTCCTCTTTTCCCTTGCTATCATGCTTGTACAGATCTTGATAATTTTGAACTGAGTTACAAGATCCTTATCTAGACTTGTTTCTTCTTCATAACACTATTCCTAAAATCCCCCATCAAAATACCTATTAGATTCACTTACCTTGTCTTTTTGACTTCATAACTCTTTGTGCATCATTTTCTGCCTTGCCTATCACCTTTATTAACCTGCTGCTAAGCTCTTCTTATTACTTTATTTCTCCACAATTTTCAGTCCATTATTCCCACTGTTTTCCTTGCAGCTTTTCCCACTACGTTTCTTATGGATGAGAAAAACATAACATAGTCACTATTTTATTGCCTATGCAGATGACTTTTGCAGACATGTCACTTCCTTACCTATGAAGCTGTGCCTGTCTTAACTTTGTTATCTGCTTAATTTCTAGAGTGTCTTGTATTTACACAGAAAGGGATTCCAGTATAGACCACAGGATTCCAGTATCTGATCAGAAAATCTACCGACTATCGCAGTACAAATAGCAACAACAAAAAATGTTGTGATCGGCAGTATCAGTAGAAGAAAGTCCAAGAATTTGCTTAAATATGTTGACTTTGGAAGTGTAAAAAGCCTCCAGATTTGGGTCCAAGAAAAGATTGTTAGAAACTTTTGTGTGTAGAAGTCGCTGAAGCCAAACTGGAAAGAAACCAGAAGGCAACTGAAAAGCAAAAACTGAAAGAAATGTTTGTAAACAGTGCATTCTGCATTCCCACCTTAGGAGGGAGGAGGGGAAAGGAGAATGTAATTGGAAAGGCAGGAAAGGTCAAGGATATTTTTGTGAAGATGGAGTTAGAGGCACTTGGATACGCTCATATTTGAGAACTAGCCAGGAGAGAACAGAAGGCTGAACAAGGCCAGAAGGAAGAAGGTTAGCAGGTTGGAAACATTTGGAGTCAACAGAGTAGAGAGAGCAGTTGGATGAAAAATCTGTTTGGTGATGGAAACGATAATGAAGAGGATGTTTGAAAGAAAGAAGAGTGGGGAGGGTGGATAGGATCTTGTAATATTTTTAACTGAAGCCAGCAAGATCTCACACAGAAAAACTTGTATGGTGAGAGGGGAACTAAGTGAAGATCAAAGAGCTTTGAGTTGGGAGATGTAGTGCTCAGGAATATGGCACAGCCGAAGTACGGATGAAGTGTAGGAAATCCGTGTGTCTTTTGGATATTATCAAGTAGTGTTAAAATGCCTTCTCAGGTCAGAATAAAATATCTCAGAAAGTTTGGGATGACTGACAGAAATGTAGACTTTGTGGTGGGCTACAGACAGTAGTGTCATGTCTGATTTGTTATTTGGTTCTAATGAGAAATTAAGGGAACAAAGAATTTTCAGTGGGTTTTTTTGGTTTTGTTTTTTTTTTTTTTTCTTTTTTTCATATTGGAATAACTGTTGCCCCCACCCAGGCAGTCAACTGCGTTTTTAAAAATCCTTTAAAATATTTTACCTACACTTAAGGAATTTCCTTTCAAAACAATGCTAGGAGAAAAAGGTCTGCACATTTCATTTAAAATATTGAAAGAAAATGCTTTTATTCTTATGATTTCTGTTTGTCTGTCTCGCCCCCCAAAAAAATCCACCCAATTCAGCACACATTGTACTCTATCCTTGAAAGCAGTTAAAAATAATAATAAAAAAAAAAGAAAACAAAAGCAAAGCAAGGACAAGTGTAGGTACACTATCACAGCTTAGATTATTCATAAAAATAAAAATAATCTTGTTTTTAAACAGCTCTGTTGTTCTAGGCAACAAACAGACTCCTTGTGCTTAAATTTTCCTCAAGCCATCAGTGTGAGATACTTAACTATTTCAGAGGCATATTGTAAGCAAAGCAAAGAAGATGTTTTAGAGTCTTCCTTTTTATTCCCCAGAAAGCAGCACAACTGGAGACACAAATGCTGTCTCAGTCACATTTATCTCACTTTTAAAATAAAGATCTTAAATGACAAGGGAACTCTTAGATTAGTGTGAACAACCAAGCTGGTATTTAATGTAATGGCCACATCAATTTAATTTCTTTGTTTCTTTGTTCTTGTCAGCACAGTTGTGGGTTTAAATAGTAATTTGGGTTGTTTCTCTGACTTTCCCAGTAAAAATAAATCTGATGTCATTGCATGCTCCTTGGCAGGCCATGTGTCGTTATTATAAACCACACAGAAATTTTTTTCTCATCCAGATTTTCTTTGCAGGGCCTTTGCTTATGACAGAGTTACAAAACGATGCCATTGGTTATCCTTCAACAGCTTGACAAATGGTGTGAGAAAGAAGCAAGACCATGCATTTGATCTGTATGAAAAGAAGGGTAACTGATTTATTTACTGATTTGGTTTTTCCAGCTATCGAGGGGGAAAAAAGCTGAAGTCAGTCGGTAACTTTTTGGTTGTAGGAGCATTCTGGGCATGGGATGGGTTTATGCATTCTGAAAGCTGCATTCTGCAGTTTAATTTACAAATATCCTGGTTTTGCTGTCATATAGGTTTGTCTACATACTTGCTCTCGCTCAGCTTTCCAACCTATGTATTTGCCTACCATCATCTGAATTGCTACTTCAGTTTACTACCTAAAAGCTCAGTTGTATAAGTTACTGTTATTGACTTAATATTGCTTTTATTTACCTCATTAATGAGTGGGGGACTTAAGTCCTCAGACATAGATTTTTGGTCAATCAGACACTGGAAACGCTTTCAGTAGCTTTCTTCTTGAAGTTAGTGATCAATATTTTGAAAAAAAAGAGACAAGAATGTATGTAGACAATTAAAGAGTATTTTGAATAATGAAGTATTTAAAGGCTATCAAAAATATATTATTTTTATGTGAAAACTGATAATGAGCTCTAATTTTAAATACGTTAACCAAACCCCTAATTTTGTTCTCTTTTCTTTCAATAGACTATGTCAGGAATTGTATCATCGGAAAAGGAGCAGACTACAAAGGAACGATATCTGTTACCAAAAGTGGTATCCAGTGTCAAGCCTGGAATTCAATGATCCCCCATGAGCACAGGTAAGAGTTCAGGAGCAGAGACAATGGGAATAGTGCTCAGACAGCTTCCATAAACCATGGTTTGACTTATTAGCAGACAAAGAATTTATGAGAAAACTGACCTTAGACAACAAAATCTCTTAGGTGTATTCTTGCCTTTCCCCAAGAGATACCATTCTCCAGATCCCAGAAAATTCTAACCTTCTTGGGCTTTCTCCAAAGAGGTCTCTCTTAATGCCAGCCTGTGTGTCTGGATCCCTTCCTTTCCTGTGTCAGTTTTTTAGCTGTTTATATCCTTTTGATCTCTTAACTACTGGCAGAAACAAAACATCTGTGTAACTTCAGCCTGGGGTCTGGAAGTTTATCACTGTTTTCTAATAGACTCCCAGGAAATGGGTAATTTTAAAAAATACATTATTAGGAAGCGAGGGATGTTAGGGGTATTAGCCCACCTAATCAGTATATAATTATTGTTACTATATTTCGCATAGTTACTATTAATTCTCTATTATTTGTAGAATATGTTAAACCCTATAAAGCACTTAGACCAGGCAACAAATACGTGGAAAGGACTGAAAGTTTCTTGAAATCCTTTTCTTCAGATCATACAAGCAATAACTAAAGACTGGTGCAGCAGGTATGGGACTTAACTTTTGAGTTTAAGACCCGATATAGTGAGGAGCTAAGGCCATATCTACACCTTGAGAGTAGACTTAGTTCAACTATATTGGCTAAGAAAAAAGAGAAGAAAGCCAAAAACTGGAGCCAGTGAGAGTAATGGTAAAAACAGATTCAACCACAACAAACGTTGCTGGAAACTAGCAAAAGGACTATGAACTACTAGTCTACTCTTTGACCATTTCTCTTTGAACTTTTTTGTATTGGCTTTAGCCATTTAGATAATAAACTCTTAAGAGCCAAAACCAAAGTGTTGTCTCACCCATAAGCTTCCTATCCACATTGCTGCCTTTTGCTCTGGACTCCCAGCATCAGTACTTTGTTTAGGAGGAGCCAAGCTGGAGATTGCTAGTAAGGAACTGGTCTGTGCACTGCTCAGTCCTGTCCTGACCAAATCTATCCAGTGTGCAAGATGAGCTCTTGGAACAACATTAAAAGACAAAGGATACTTGGGTTCTCTCCTCTTATGATGTGTTACAAAGCTGAGCCTCAGGCTTGGACTTGACTGGACTTGGCTGCTTATAATATAGATGGTAGTGTGTCTGATGTTCAGTGTGGGACCAGGCCCGCTCTTAATTGTGAACGTATGATAAATACCATCAGCTCCCACAGCAGTGACCTCTTGAGACTCAACACCTTGAAGATAACAATCTTCATCGTTTAGAAATGAAAGAATTCTCAATAATTACCGCCTAAGCAAGAATGAGCATTTATTCTATATAATATACATATGACTTTATATAATTAAAGAAAGAAAAGTGTCTGGATAGTATATATTATCACTAAATTGGATTTTAATATGCAGCATACACAGCTTTATCTAATACATTTGGACAGCCACTCTTCTATGATGTATTTTATGAGAATGACTTTTCTCCTGCCTTGTGCAATAAGTTTAATTTTTAAAAGGTCACTGGATAAATGAGGTGGCTGCATGCTAATTTTGTTTTTCAACATCAGAAAATATGATTTCATCATCAGAGACATGAGGGAGATGGGAAGAAGCAGACAGTAGTGGTGTGTTTGGAACTTATTAGTATGAAAGGCTTAGATTTTTAGGTCAGTTTTTCTCAACATCTGACTATCACAAAGTGCCACTGGAAAATAAATCCCTTTTTCATATGCAAGGGAGAAATATACTTTACTGATTTTTCATTATTTTTCTAGAAAGAACTGAAATAAATTCAGACTCTAAACTTGTGCTTGGATTTAACAAATTATATTTCTATTTATTTGTGTTCCAGTAGAACCTGGAGACTCCCAGCTGAAATCAGGGTTCCATTGTTTCCGTCTCCATCCTAGTACAGATTACAAGACTATCTTTTTTTTCGGCTCTTAAGAGTTTTTTATCTAAATGGATAAAGCCAATGCAAAAAGGGTTCAAAGACGAATGGTCAAAGACTGGTACTTTGCAGGTTTTTTGTTAGTTTCCATGACTTTTGTTGTGGTTGAATCTGTTTTTACCATTACTCTCACTGGCTTCAGTTTTTGGCTTTCTTCTTTTTTTCCTTACCTAATATAGTTGAACTAAATCAGCACACAGTTTTAGGAGTGGCTCTATCTTCCATTGCTGGGTGGGTCTTTACTGCTCTTTTCCTCCCTCAAGAATGTTGCTTCGGTACCTGTTGAAGCCATTTGTATATCTGACCCATCTTGAGTTTCTAATGTTATTCATTTAGACTTTTTTTTGTGATGTTATGACAACATATCTGACATAATTTGAAATGCCTTTTCCCTATATTTTTTGATGTCTTCTGAGCAGAAAGATTTTCCAGCCGGAAAATTAAATAAAATTTTCTAATATGCACTGACATACTACATTAACACATACACAGGTTGCAATGTCCCATCAGAAAAGTTTGCCCAGGGCTGTTTTTAGCTAAAAAAATTTGAAAGATTTGTATTACAAGACTACAGAGGAAAAATAGAAGCAACAATTTTATAGGAAGCAGTAGTGACATAAAAATTATTCTCTTCAAGAACCAAAAATAAGAAAAGCAGTTTTAAATAATGCTTCCACATTGCCTTGCTAGAACCACAATGTAATTAACAGAGGTATTTTCCACTTCAGTTAGTTCAAAGGTTTCATTAATGGGAAATAAAACATGATTAAAATGTCACAAGTCAGATTTTTCTTTTTGTTTCTCTCTCTTTCTCTCTCTCTCTTTTTTTAATTTGTAATTTATTCATTTATAACATAGAATTTGCCAAGGACAGCAAGAACCATACATTTCTCTGTTGCTTTTGTATATAAATTAAATCAGTGTCTGTGTATAAAGACTGTCCCAAGTGCTTAGTTTAGTTTCCTAAGCTGCAAGTGTCTACAGTCTTCTAAAAGAAGTTAGATGAGATTTTATTCCTTTTTTTTTTCCCTCTAGAATATAGATACGTTCAAATTCCCTTGGTGATTAAAAAAACCCATACCAAAACAAAACAAAAAAAAACCAACAGAAAAAAAAAAAAACCACTAAACAAACCCCTAAAATAAAGTACTGGGCATTTTCAGAATAAAAGATGTGCTTTACTTGTGATATTTCCACCAGAATTTAAATATACTGAAGAAAAAAAACAAATCTTAGAAAACTCAAAAATTAAATCAATTTAATAAGTTGAATTACAAATTTTGTGTGATCTCCTATGTATTTTGCCCAACTTTTCAATTAACAAAAAAAAAAATCCAGCTTCATGGAATTGAGCATAACTCTGAATTTAATTTAGCTTTTAGAGATTTAGCTGCTCTTTAAACGTCACTGCAATGGAACTGGCAGTGAGATGTCTGCAATGTGCAGCCTGAGCGTGGTCATGAGCTCTTGCAGTGGCATTGAACAGAACCAGGGGTTGGGCTCCTGGTTGGGGTACAGATTGCCTAGTTTGTGGGGAAAAATAACTAGTATTACTGTTATGTATAAATAGATGTATATATAGACCTACATATATCTCTATATGTCAGTGTGTATGTGGCTGTTTCTCTGGAGGTAAGCACATAATTTTACAGACAGCTAAGAACACAAATCCTTGACCCTGCAGAGTTTATATTTGATGGACTGAGCATAAACAGCAAAATCTCATACTGAAAATGTGTGTTAGGCAAAAAATATAGTATTAGCTCACATTTCTATTAAATCACTAAAGAAAAACAAAGTGCTTAGCATTGGCCTGAGAACCCCTAATCTAAGGAAAAATCTTAAAGGGTATTGTTATTTAATAGCCCCTTACAGCAAAAGCAGAAAATATAATGAAAGGGAGAGCACAGTTTAAGTCAGCTAGGTCACTGTTAAGTGACCTAATTTGTACGATAGCAATAATGAATGGGTCTATAAGTAGCAGACCCTAAGGTAACAACAGTGGGGCTTGTGGCAGAACATGAAGGAAGACAGCTAAAGCGGGATCTGGGGAAATTTCTGATGCTGAAATGCAAAGCAGTCCATGGTTTCGGGCCGTGAAAGCCTCTCAGCACGGTGTGTCACACCGCTCGGTCATGCTCACATGCTCCTGATGCTCAGTTCTGGCTGCTGCCTGACCAGGGATGGGAAGAAGTTTCTCTGGTTGTGGGCTTTATGTAGTAGGTGCACACAAAGCCCAGCTGGGCCTGCTATGTGTGCACAACATGCATAGGAAAGACAGGTCTGACATGGCTATGGACCCAATGATTTTTTTCCCTATGCACCCAATACATTTTCCCCCCTTATCCAAGGGCCGTCCACCATCGTGTGAGTAGTTATGACCTCGTGAAGGAGAGCGCAGCGAGGGCTGGCAGGGAGTGTGCTACTGCCTCTGGCTCTGCAGCAGATAGTTGGCTCCGAACACCCGAGGGACGGGAGTAAAACTCGCTAGAGCAAGCTACGGGCTAGACAAACTGTCCCAGATTTAGACCATTTATTGAGTAATCCTGACTGAAGATGTGTATTTGTGTATGGACAGTATATTTGGGTGTATGCATTTGTGTAGGCAGGGAGGAGGGAGAAGGAAGCAGAAATGTGATTGTTTCTAACTGTTTGTAAAAAATAGTATGATTAACACCAAAGTTTGCATGCTCTTATACTGTAATGATTGTCATTTTAAAACTAGCTTTTTGCCTTCGAGCTATCGGGGTAAAGACCTGCGGGAAAACTACTGTCGAAACCCCCGAGGGGAAGAGGGAGGGCCGTGGTGTTTCACCACCAGTCCGGAGACGCGCCACGAGGTCTGCGACATCCCCCTCTGCTCACAAGGTAACCCGGCAGGGCTCACGCGGAAAGTTGCCTTTTCTCTGCTGACAGCAGGTACACAGAACAGGTGCAATGAAACAATAGTTTCAGTGACACTTACTCATGGACTTTGGAGAAAGAATAGGTGATTTCTCAGCAAGAATAACTCATGTAGCAAGAAAAGCAGTTATTAGAGAAAGAGGAGATCTTGTTGTTGTTCCAGTATTCTGGAAGACTTGAACAAGCTTTCAGGCTCAGCAGCTTTTTTTCAGGTCATGGAGGAGCTGGAACAATGAAGTTGTGCTGATAACACAAATGTGACCCTTTTTTCACTTGTCTAGTCCATAGTGAATCCATTAACAATTTTAGTTATTACTATGTGATAAAATCATCTAGTGCCATCCATTGATAAAATCAACTTTTCTTCTTCTTTTTGATGAAAATAGAGATACTGAATTACCAGACAAAGGCTCAATCTAAGCATTTTGTTTTTCAAATGAATACTGTAAATAAGTAAAACTTTTTATAAATCCAGTCCCATTCAACTTTCAAGTCACAGAATGCGAAAGACACTTCATGTGCACCATTTCATTTGTTGACTTTTCAGTTCTTTTAACCTCCAAATTAAGCTCTTATATCTTGCTAATCAGCCAATTCAGTTCCAGTCAATCAACCCATTTAAATTCTCAAGATAGGATGACTTTAATTTTCCTGTTAATGTGTCATGTGCAATAGCTATGCAGTAGTGGGGGAGGAAAAGGGAGAGGGAGGGAAGGAGGAAGAGAAGAAGGAAGAGAATGATTTACAAGGAGCTTGAAAATCTGTTAAAAGCTAACATTTAAAGATCAATTTAAGTGAGCTTCAAATGGGATAAGACCTGGAGCTCACTGCAGGATGAAGACTTTGGTAGCAGATGTTTTGACTGAAGAGTGAGATCTGTAATTGCATAAATTAGTATTTACTAAAGTGATCCTTGGTTATTATAATTACTCTAATCAGGGGGCACTTGAGAAATGTGTCTATAGTTAATTATGGTGAATTTATTTTATATTTTAAGACTTCTCATTCTAAATTATAAAGCATATTTTGTTCAACAGTGATTTCAAATCCCTTTGGTAGCTTTTGCCCACTCTCCCTCCACCCGCCACTTTCCCAAACCAGGGTTGAAAATGTATCATAGTTTAAGCTGCCAAAAAGAATTAGTATCGAAAAGAAACAGCATCATATGTAGCAGAAAGTTCTGTGAATTTAAAGGGACAGACTGTACTGCATTGAAATTGTGATTTAGCCATTATTCTCTACTTAAACTTGTGAAGTAATCATACTATGACTTAGAGCGATTTAGAATAATGAATGTTACTTGATTTTAAAATATCACCTCCAAAAAATACTCCTTCCTTAGATATGTGTCTCTCTCTGTTACTAACCATAAGTAAGGTTAAAAATCTGCTAGGAACACGAATGCCTCTTACAGCTCACACCTACCTGCCTTGAAACCCTAAGTGTCCTATAAAGTGATACCAAATTTAAGCATCTGGATTAGATCTAAGAAAAAGATGCAATTCTATTCCAAAGGACATTTCCCATACCAACCTAACTAAAAGATATCGCTTTTTTATACCTCTTTAGGTTGGTTTCAATTTATAACAGCAGGGATATGATTTAATTCTTTTAATTTTTTTTTTTTTTTTTTTTTGTGCTACAAGTCATTGGCATGATAAATGACTAGTAACCTATTTTTTTTCCTAGTTGAATGCATGACCTGCAATGGAGAGAGTTACAGAGGGCCAATGGATCACACCGAGTCGGGCAAGGAGTGTCAGCGCTGGGATCTTCAGAGACCACATAAGCACAAATTTCGTCCAGAGAGGTGATCTCTCCTCCCCCCCAAGCAAATCCATGTGGTTATAATTTGAAAATTACACATGTTCTGGAACCAGTTGGGCAAAATCAGCATTAGCTGAACTGAAATTTATGGAATTCACCAGTTTTAGTTGCTTGGGCTTCTGGCCCATGGTGTGTGCAGGCTGGCTACAGTCACAATGGAGATGCAGGATGGGGACTAGAGGCTATTTTGTGCAGTTGTGGCTACATCCCATGGCTATGTAGTGCAGTGATGTACGTGTGCTGCATTAATTGATCAGAATTTCCTCCTTAGTTTCACTGACAGCAAAAGATTAACCTCTGAATATTTCTGTATATGTTGTTATGCAGCTTCAGTCAGCTTAAAATACCTTAATCACAAAGTAAACAATGATTAAAAGCCATAATTTTTTGTTAGAGTTCTTAACACAATTAGTGAATATAATCTTGCAACATTGTCAAGTCAGAGTATGCTCCTTTTTTATAATATTGAACAGCTTTAAAGCTGTAGATGGCCTTCTGTTGTAATCAGGCTTAAGCATCCAATTTGTTTGACCAAAATTTTTGCTCACTACATGTGTTTTTTTAGCCTGGGAAAGGAGTTCATCGTTCCGTCTAGCATTTTATGCACATGGATTTCTATTTTAGATTTTTTTTTTTTTTTTTTTTTTTTTTATTTAGGCATAGATACATAATGCCAAAAGATGAGTCAGAAACAGCAAGACAAATTGCATCCCCATTAGGGTTTGTCCTAGAGGGTAAAATTCACCCGACCGCAAAGGGTCATCTAAAATACACCCTTTTGGAAGGATTTTGTGTGGGGTTTAGGCCACACAGGAGGGTCTTTGTGTTTCTCTTAAACTGGGCTAAAGTTTCATTTTAGTTTTACTCTGGATTTTGGATTAACTCCATTTATAAAGTGGATTGAATAAACTTAAACTGCCAGAGGAAGACTGCAAGAATCAACAAACTCAGAATGATTGAGACCTTCCACTGAAAGTATCTTTATATATGTTGAAGTGTTCCACTAAATAAAGCATCATTTTTATACTCAGAAATATGGGTACTTGTAGATTTTAGAAAGCCTGATTATTCAGCAAAACAGTAAGGATCTGCAGTTTTGGAGTTTATGTGATATAACCTTCTTCCTCTTGGCTCAGATGATCTGCTTCACGAATAATAGCAGGCTCTCCCATAGTTCTGCTACAACAAATATTTTGTATTAGCAGACTGGGACTAAAGATAATCTGTTTCTGAGTTTTGCTACGCACTTGCTGTGTATTCTAGAATAAGTCACAGAAGTAATTTTGTTCCTTGGGAGTGAAACATTTATAGAACTTCTGGGTACAAACAATAATAATTTTACTGTCAGGAGGAAACTTCTTTTTTCCGTTAATTTTGGATTGTTTGCAAAATGACTTTTCAGACTAACTGCAGGAACGATTGCCTTCCTTCTTGAAAGATTTCCTTCAGAAAATATCTTCCTGAGAGTTTTCAGACTAATAAAAATGCTTTTTTATCAAAAAATGACCCATCCAGATTAAACTGATCTGTAGGTGCTTTCAGAAGAGTAACTGGGGTTCAGTGCATTTTTAATACACTGATGTTAATTAACTTCATGGAATGGTCAGTAAAGGTAGTGACAATTATACTTTGATTATACTAGCTTTTAAAAATGTTGTGAGCTTTGGTTTGTTTGGTTTATTTAATAGTTATTTAAGTTGAAAGTAAGAGAGGAGGTCTGGAGCAAATGATCCATTAAAATACAGCAGTCTCTAGAGAGGCTTATACTGTGTCATCTAGGGGTAAGGTGAATAACCTGGAAACCAGGAAGGACTAGCTGGACAGATTTAAACTTATTTTCATTTATGGATTCATCAGTTGCAGTGACAAAGAAAGAGACGTAAAACTAGTAATCTTTTCAAATGCTCCAGTTTACCTGCTGTTGGACAATGTTTTCAGCTCAGGGTGAATACATCTCACTTTTCCTTTTTGTCACCTCAATGAATTGTTCCACATTTATTACCTTCAGGGGTCAGTTACCGAAGAGAATTGATAATACCTGTTTACTTAGATGTGATTGAAGCTAGCAGCAGAAAAACCCCCAAACAGCTCCTGCATGACCCATTTTTAGCTATAAGTGGATGCAGAATTGTATTCTGAAGCTCCAGTTCTCTCCTATACTCCTCATGGGCAGGATTATGCCTCAGTATGGAAGGAAGACCTTTCAGGATAATGACATAGATAGGCATAGAGCAGCATAAAGAAGCAACAGTTTTCTCCTCTTTTGCTCATATTTTCTGCTCAAAATCAAATATGCTGTGAAAATAGGTACTTATTGCATGGAGGAAAGTAGGTTTGAAGTGCAGTATGAGATTTAAATAACTGCAGATATCCTTATATTAAAATACTCTAGTTTCTATCTCTTGTATGAAAATTTACTTTATACAAAATCAAGTTTCCAGTCTACATGCCTTTTAAAACAAAAAGAAGGGGAAAAGAAATATTAGTGAAGAGTTTTAGACACTAAGTTTCCGTTTAGTTCCAGCAGAGCTAGAGATCAGCATCTGTCTCTTTAAAGAGAATAAATGTTCTCTCTTCGTCTAACACTCTTTTTTTCCCGCTCTAGAAACTGAGAAAAAGTCTTGATTTTGACATCAGATGTGTATCTTAATTCTTCATTTCAGTTTCAGCAGTGAAGTACAGCTACTGCTGTTTCAAGGGGAAAAAAAAAGAATTTTTTAGGGTTCTGAGAGATCTTGGAAATCTCAGGCTCTTTGTTGGGTCTAAGCAAGAGGTCTGTGCCCAAGCGTATTAGGGAAGGAGGAGCGTGCAGAGCAAAGAGACGAACTTTCAGGGAATCCTCCACAGTCTCACTATTGAATTGTGTGGAACAGTTTGAAGCCCTGCTGTTTATCTCATGCCTAATATTTGTGTCCTAAAGGTTAGTTGGCCTTTTCTATAGGAACTGAGGAACTGTTGCTTGCTGGATATGAAGGAAGGCAGAAGCATGCCTGAATATTGTGGGAAGAACCAGTGACTAGCAAGGCTGTTGCTCTAGAAAAAGGCACATAGATACAGTAGGTGGAAAGATACAGTTCACAGACACTACTCTATCCCACAAAGACACTCAAAGCTTGATCCTGGAAGAATTGTTACATCTCTACTTAAGTTTTAGTTAGTAAATAACATATTTTTGACATACTGTGGGAACATATCATATAATGTTAGGAAGGACAGAGCATTCAGTGCTATGAAAGACACTTGCCTTCTAGAGATGGAGTCTTTACATCCCCAGTTGTTTTGAATGGGTTTTGGGAGCTATAACTGCAGATACTTTGCCATTGTTACCTTGGTTCCTGGGTAGTGCGATGGACTCTCCATTGCTACATGACATAGAGCATGTGCTGCCAACATCAAAACTCATCACTGCACCTACTGGGTGGCCAAAGCTATCCCATTTTCTGCTGTATTATTAGCCCATTAACTTTTCCTTGTGAAATCCTTGGACGCAATTTGTTCCTTTACAGTTTGTCTTCTACCTATCAGAAAACAGGGTACTGCTGCTAGATCTGAAACTACCACATCCTTGACTGCCCTTGAATTCTCAGTTTTGTGAGGTTTCTCCTTGGTGTTTTTGGTGGCTTTGTTTGTGTGTTTGTTTGTTTTAATTCTACTTAAATCCTGTCCCTGTCCCTTGTGTAGATGAAAGAACCTGATTTTTCCCAAGGAATGGGAGATCAAGTTGCAAATTCATGAATCAAAATTAGGATTATTGTCTGACAGAAAAAGCATCCCAGCAAAAACACAAGCTTGTAAATCATATTTTCCTCTGCTTGTGCGAAACACATCTGCTTGCACTTGTAAATGGGTTCAGGTTCCCAGGTAGTTAACTTCATTGTTCTCTTACATACTTTTCATGTTTCCCTCAGGGGCAAATCTACTTTTTGTTTCTTTTACAAACATGTTTCAATAAAACTGGAAAACCAAGACAATTTGTATTCACTGGAGGGAAAAAAGTATGTGTTTGTCTTCTCCTCTTTAAGTTTATAGATGTTAATATAGCACATTTATACAAAAAGAACCTCCTTAAGTTGAATATCTGCCTGATCATTCAATGATGGCAGTAGGAACGTGGTAACAATTAAATGGCACAATCATTTCAAATCTTAATGAGATAAAGTGAGGTGGAAGTTAATTCCTTATTTTTCTTCTTTTTTTCCCCCAGTGCTTGAAATGAGGGCATGACCTAGAATGAGCTCTCTTACAAAAATGGAGCTATCATTAGTAACATAGTTATTCAAAATAGCTTCCAGTTTGAACCCAGGGCTGTTGCACTGAAGAACCTGTTTTCTTAATGAGTCCGGCATGCCCCGCAGTGTTTATATAATCCACACTTAATTGGGCTGTTTTAAAAAAACGAGTGGCTTTAGAGTCTGGTCATCAGTTGACAGGCACAAGAGCAAGAGTTTAGCAATTAGCAGAGTTACCCCATCCGGTATCCTGAGCATTAGCACAGCAGGGAATCCCCTCAGTGGAGGTCTGATTCTGCTGCATATTTGGAAAGAGATTTTATGTTATTAACTTTTTAATAGTGTTAAAAGAGTATTTGCATCCATCTCACAAGATCAGACCCAAGGTTAATGGTAACTGGTTCTTGTTTGCCTCTGCTGAAGACTGTCCTTTAAGTACCTTGTACAAGCCTGTGCAGTGTTGCCAGGAAGACTTCCCTGACACGTTCCTTGTTGTGGTTTGCAGATATCCTGACAAGGGCTTTGATGATAATTACTGCCGCAATCCTGATGGCAAGCTGAAACCATGGTGCTACACTCTTGACCCTAACACCCCCTGGGAGTTCTGTGCAATTAAAACGTGTGGTGAGTTCAAGCAAAATTTATTACTTCCTTTTCCTTTCCAAAATCTGGACGCAGATAGTTCAAGCAATATAGGACCACAGCTAGTTCATTCATTGCACTTCACTGACTTTTAAAACATAGCTTTCAAAGAGGATCTCCTATAAAGACATATTTAATCTGGACAGGAAATGAAGAGTTGTGTGTTACTTAACACTGGAATACGTGTATATCTTACATACAGGAAATTGCATTGAAATGTAGGAAAATCAATAAATAAAAAAGTGAGGCAATATCATCATGAAGATCTCACATACAGTATTAGTTTGGCCATGCTGGGCATCTGCATTACAGTTTGGGAGTAGGTGCACGCACACCTTCCCTACCCAGTGCTCTCTCTGCCAACAACTGTTCGTTGCTTTGTTTTCCTCTTGCCCATTGTATGGTTCTAGACCTCGGTTCCTTCACACTATTCAGCCTTGTGGTGAAGACAGAATTATTAATTTCCTCATGGGTTTCTCTGGGATATTCAGCACTCCAGTATCAAAGCACTCCACAGGCTATTAATTTCTTTTCATCCGTCAACTACAAGATGGTGGCTTTTGTAATCCTCACTTTACACATGATGAACTGAATCAGAGTAATGTTAAGGTATACAAATATTGGATGCCCACTTTGAGATGCTTTCGTTCAGAATTTTTAGAGCATTCTGAGGCGTGTTCTATCTTCAAAGCCCAGATCCTCCTAACTTTGGTGGTAGCTCTGACAGCCCTGTTCTACTGATAATTAGATGTCTTAAATGAGCATTATAGGGAAAATGAGGAAGGTAAAACTATTGGACCTCCCTTGAAAACTTGGATAAAGTAATTTTTCTAGACCTTCATGGAAATGGGGGCTGAGAGAGATGGTAGAATTAAGTTTTGTTGGGACATGCTTTAATCAGGAAACCGAGATTTGCATCCCTGAAATTCCTTGCCTCATTCACAGCTTGTGGGATCTGCAGGTGATAGTCTCCTCTCTTATCTCCCATACTTCTCATTGCCAGATTTGGGATCCAATTTTTTGCCCTTAGTGAACTGACAACATGTGAAATAATCAATGTACAAGCATGATATTAAAGGCAGTCTCGTAATACCTAGGCAGATTTTTTACTCAAAATGCTTTGCTTATAACATGGTGGGAATAAAGGCAATTTCTGAAAACAAGGCATGACTTTAACTGAATCCATACTGTAGAAGCCTGTCAGCTTCACGTGCCCCAGCCCTGTGGCAGAGCCCCCAGGAATACAGGCAGAAGAGGGAAAACAGTATTTTTGGATTTTCCGTGAAGTAGAGGCAAAGGGAAGCCTCTAAAACTGCTCAGTGAAACTCAATGTCATGTTAGCTCATGAGAAAGTCAGTTTCTCTTAGATCTGCAGTTTTGGAAACTACAGTTTCCTTTGTTGTCCTGCTTCAGTTTTGACCAAAATTAAGTGTTAAAAAAAAATAATCCTCGAAACCAGACACTCTGCTTTTCATCTAGCTCTAAGTGTCACTTCAATAGGCTTATGTCACTGTAAAATTCATTTGGTTCTCTTGGGAAGAGGGTAGAATAAGAGAATAGGTTCTATTAAAAAGCACAATAAAGCTCACCTGAAACTGGATTTACGTGAGAATTCAAAAAAGAGGAAAAAAAAAGAAAAATAATAATAAACATAAAAGGAGTGATTTTTAATGACTGTTTAATTTTCAGGGTTCTCTGTATTTTGTTGTTGTTGTTGTTGTATAAACCAAGATAAACCATTGCTGGGGTATCTAAAATCCAGATAAAATAGAAACAGTAGTGGATCTTACAAGAAGTGTGTTTCCATAATGTAATTCCATAATTCCTATAATGTTAACATATATATAAATACTGGGGTGGTGGTGGGGAGGGGAGAGAAGAGGGAATGGCTCTGGCATGAACATTTATGTGTGAGCAGTTGCTACCTAAAGGGGGAGGCATGGGATTCTCCATCTTCACTTGGAATTCTTACCAAACCAAATTATGCTGTGTTTTCTGCTTCCACCACCAATAGTTCAGAATTTTCTCTCCTTGCTTGTTCTTGTCTTAGGCCAGTGTAAGTTACTTCTTATCAATTAGTCAATTGTTTGAAATCCAAATGTTGAGTAAGAATACTCTTAATGTACTTCCTGATGCAGTGTAATTGAACTTACTCTGCACTATCGTATGTCATTGTAAATCCAGGATAAGGTAGTTAAAATTAGCAAAATTATTCCACTGTAAAAAAGTGAGGTTAATTTGCTAATTTGGGCAATGTGTGTAATCAGGTTCTCCAGAGACAGGAGAAACTTAACAGGACTACTGCTTGTTTTGTGTCAGGCATCCATTAAGTCACACCCATGTTGAAAGTCTTGCCTGTAAACTACAGTACCAATTCATGTAATTGCACCTACAGTAATTGATAATCTTTGGTAATGGGGAAAGTTCAGTCTTTCCCCATTGTGAACAGAGTCTTGCTTAGCTCTATAACTGAATCGTCTTTCCAATTTTTCAGTTAATTCTAAAAGTTAGGGATTGTTATTTTGGATTTTTTTTTTGTAGTTTTTTGGGTTTTTTCGTTTGTCTTTTTTTTTTTTTTAAACTAAACTGTGCTTCCTACATTTCTCTAATTATTAGATAGTATATGAGTCATATGTAGTATACTAGATCTTTTCGTTTCCCCGGGTAGAAGTGTTTTTATTACGAAAAAAAGAATATTCCTAAGTTACAGCTGACTGTTTCACAAATGCAACTTTTATAAACCTTTATCCTTTGGCATTTCCTGAGCTAATGTGTCAGTGTTCTGAGGATTCACATCTGGCTTTGTTGGTCACGTAAGCTTACAGTGCATGCAACTTTCAGTATCTACAGTCTGGCCTAAGCTTTATAAAATAGTTGGGTGGGAGATCTCCTGCAAACTACTGTAACATCGCCTTTGTCTACCAAGTCACAATTAGAGTCCTGCAGAAAAGGTAATTGTCGATATGAAATTAAAAAAAAAAAAAACCCCACAATGTAATTATTTTAATGTTGTGATGAAAGCCTTTTGTCTCATTTCTAGGCAAAACTTGACTGAATTAACTAGAAATTCTTTCTTTCATCTTCAGTTAGAAAGTATATTAAGATCAGTGGAAATTTCACATGCAAAACTGTATTTTCACTGCAGAAAATCTTTGGAAATTACTGAAGCAATCTATATGAGGAAGAATACAAAATAATGATCTTGAAAGTGCTTAATCCAGCAGATATTTTCAAAGGATGTTTAGCACAGGCATATTGCATTGCCCTCTACATAAGTTGTGATGCTGCTCAGTGCTCTCCTTTATAACCCAGAGAGGGAATTTATTGCTGATACTACTGTTCTATCACCAGCTCGGTGACCAGAATACCAATACAAAATATTGAAGCCCTGTTTTCAGTTTTCTGTCTTTCTTGAGACACATAGAAAAACTGTTTTCCCACCTCCTAGCAGGGAGCCCAAAACACTAAGCCATTCTGGGTTTCAGTGGCTGCTTAGTTTTCTGAAGCTGTGGCTGTGTGCAATCTCAGTACACTAAAAAGAGAACATCATGAGTTATATGTCTTTATAGCTTTGTGGTTTGGATTCTCACACAGGTTTTTAATTCCTATGCTGAGGACTGTTTATATATTTTACAAGAAATACTAATTAGAAAAAATGCTTTGCAAATCCAAGTCCTTGGACCATATACAAAAACGTAGGTGTCCTCTCTTTGGGGGAGTGACCACAAGGCAGCATGCTGCTTGTGGCTTTTGCTACATGTCATGAGTGCTAGTATGCTCTACAGCCAAAATGCTGACAACAGCTCATATACAAAATTTTCGGCAAAAAAGTCAGTGGAAGGAAGCATTCAGAAAATAAATATGTTTTTAAGACTGAAGAGACAGGAGGGCATTGTAACTTTATTTCCAAGCACAGAAGGCAGCATAAAACATTGTGGCTTACAGCCAGGGCTGTGAGAAAGAGATGACAGGAGCAATTAGGGATTAGAGATGGCTCAAGCTGCAAAAATTGGATCTGGATTAAGACTTCAGGGACCCCAGGATTGGTTTGAAGTTGCTCACATATGTGTCTGTGGTTTTGGCTTGAGACAATTTTTAGTTAGAAGAGAGGATAAAAGGACAACTATAACAGCAATAAAGAAGTGTAGGATGAAATGAAGCAATGGAAGCAGTGACAGCAAATATGAAAAAAGAAAATGACTGTTACTTCAGCATGAATGAGGACATGGACTACAGGGAAGGCAGGAGTGGGGAGCTAATACTGCTTTTAAAAAAAAGAAAAAAGTATAGCTGCACTTCTGTGGATGAGCTACAGGGCTATGAGAGAGATGTTGAGGCCCTGAAACAAAGGTACATATGTCAGTCATTCGAGAGCTGCAGAGCTATATGGAATCATTACGGTAAGGACAGTGTTTGATTGCTGCCTTCCTGATTTCCAACCAACCCAGCTGATTTTACCATGGATTTAGCCTTTGCTGTCTACACATAGGCAATAGGAAGGGGTGACTGGAGCCCGAAAAGCCCTGAGAGAATTCAATAGGGATCTGGATTTGATGAGAAAGAGATGAGAATGAAAAAACTAAATTGAGAATCTAGGTGTAAAATGAACCATTGCAGTGTGCCTACAACTTTTGGGAAGGCAAAGAATCACCAATATTAGATTACTTGTTCTTTAGAAGCAGAGATTTCAACTGCCCATTTGAATGTGAAGTTCTGATTAAGGAGTTTTTTGTTGAATCGTAGTATGTAAACAAATAAAAGCGCCACTCAGTTTAAGCTTAATATTTATGTAAGATAAAGATGTTTATAGAAAGGAGGCAGTGAAAAGAGACTGATATTTAGTAGTTGATAGTGTCACCTTCCATCTCGCTTCACATGGAGGCATAGCAGAGGTCCAGGATTCACTGTGTGTGCAACGGCTTAATCTACATTTCCTCAGAAAGGATCCTTCTCAGAACCTTTTCATCATTTCTGTTAATAGTTTTGAAAGTGATGTTTAAGAGCTCTGAACCGGCAGAGATCCAGATTTTTTTTTTTAATGGATTTAAACTAAAAAATTTTTGGATTTAAAGCCTAGCTGTAGATACTGGAACAACCCAGAAAGATCTCTCTGTGCTCAAGGACAAATGAACTGTAGGTGTGCAGGTTTTAGGTGACAATGACTTCTTCAGTACTGTGATTCTTGAGCTTGGGTCTAATTTATTTCTTCACTTTCGCATATGTTTTTAGCAAAAAAACCCCAAAACACTAGAAATCAGTGGGGTTGTTTTTCCATTTCATGTACTGTGAGATAGTACGTTGAAGGAAACACATAGAAAGAAAAGAACTACCACTATCATACTTCCCAGAACTGTAGATCGTATTGCTTGAGGTAGGGATGCCTGGAGGTGGTGTAATTGAGCATGAGCAGCTTTTCCCCATAACGTCACTCAGGTTTCTTACTGACATTTTCAGAATTGCATGGATCATGTTTAATGAGGACTTTGCTGTGTTTAGAACACTTTACTGGGTTAGGCACCTCTTATCTTTTAAAATCTACTTTTTAAAATCTTTTGTTAGGGCATATCTTCTTTTTGTTGACTGACACACTAGGAAAGACATTGCAACAATATAAGCAAAAGTAGGAATTTTCCTGATGAAGTAATTTAGGACCCTGCTTTTTCCAAAAATACATAGATAGTATTACCATGAAAGAACATCAATACTCCAGCAAAATCCCTACCTTCTTTTAAGTCTGTAGGAGTTTCACCATTGGCCTAAAATTTGTGCAGGATTTTCTTCTGGGTCATTGGGATTAAAGACAGAAATAGTACTCCAACTGGTTACTTCAGCTGTAGAATGACTCAAGGCCCCTGCTGATTCCCTCATGCTGGCATTACTGTGAGAACCAGAACTGAGAAGACTATCTGTGGCTTTACACATGAAGCTCTGGATAATGTTTCATCTCTTTACTTAAGCATCTATGAATGCATGAGCTGACCCTTATTAATAAAGTTATGTATTTTGAAGTAGCAAAATAGGGAGGGTTTTATGGCAAAAAGGAAACCTTTGCATTATTGCACTTTGCTTGGGGACTTCAGAGTGAACAGGTGAAGGTGGAAATACTACAAACAAGAAATCCTCAAGTAGCTGTCTGAATTACATGGTTAATTTGAGTCATCCAGAATACAAGAAAAAAAAAAAAATTATAACAAAGTTCAAAAAAGTAGCAAAATGCTGCTAGGCAATTACCAAATTCTTCTGTTCAGAATGAAGTTTAATAGAGGAATAAGAAGTGACATTTAACTAATAAATCATAAATATTAGTCTTTTATAAGATGATCTTTTCTGTTATCTTCCTTTAACAGTACTTTTAATCTCAGTTCAGAACTATAAAAGCTGAACTGGAACAAAAAAAAAAGGGTATTTCTAATATGAAATTAAAGTACCTGCCTGCATAGTAAGGATTGCTTATTGAACTTAAATTCATCTTCATCTTCTAACTTAATTCATAATGTCTCTTTCATTGGAACAAGCCCTTGGAGTTGCAGGTCTTAATTTATAATTTAAAGGAATTGCTAGGATAAGGATGGGAATTTAGCTTTGCTGATTTTTAGTTTGATCTTGTTTCCACCTTGTAAGAGAACTGGTGAGTGTGGTCTCAGGACTCTTTCAGCAGTGCTCTGCACACCTAATGTTCGTGCTTGGAGTTATTAAACTTTAGATAATTGGCTATGTGGGTGATGAGTAATTAGTCTCAAGAACAAGACCAGTACTGAATGGAGATGACTGTTTAAGTTGTAGGCTTGGACAACCTGGGCACTTCTTAAAGTTTGGCAACTGCCTTACAGTCTGCAGAGCACTTCTGTAATGCCTGGTGAGTGCCAGCCCCACTTCCATTAACGTGAACAGGGAGACTGTTCCCAGCATGCCTGTTTGTGGAAATCACCAACTGGATGAAGGATTTCTGAGCCTTTTTTGATAATTTTTGAGCTTCCTCTGAGAGTCAAGAGCCAGAATGGGAGAGGTTGTTTCTGAGGGCACAAGCCCTCAGAATTTCAGAATTAAATTTCAGAAATATTTTGGAGTTTCATTTTTCATGTTTGAAAATTAGATATTTGTAGGAAATGCAGGTGGTATAGCAAGAAGAGTTTGGGGAGAGTTCTGTGGACCTTTTGTAGATAAAATTGCTTTATTAATCAAAATAAAAATATTTTAGTGATCCTTTCCATCACTAGAATTCTTACTGACAGCTGCCACAAAATAGTAGTAGCAGATAATCCATCATACTTTGCAGATTTTGAAATAATTTATCTCTTAGCCATTATAATGTAAGTCTTTCCAGTAGTGGCTTGGCTGTGCAAGTATTCATGACAACGTGAAAGTTAAGTTTGTCTGTTCCTTTAAACAGGATATTTTGACACACAAAAATTGTTGTAAAATCTGATCTACAGATAGAGGTCACTGTCTAGACACACAGTGTAAGGTTTAGTGATGACCTGTGTATCTGTAGATGTATAAGAAGGAATACTCTCTATATAAATGACTCTACGGCCTTGCTTAAATCAATTGATGCATCAGTTATTTCATTTCAGGCATGTGATTTAAAGAAAGACCCCCCACAATGATACATAAATGCCAATCTAATTACTTTTTCCCTAGTATGACTGAGTACAGAGTAGATGTACTATACAGTTCACTACAGTTGAAATAGTAACTTCTCGTGTATAAATAACGTCTTTGTAATAGCTTGTATCAGTTTGAATTTTTATGCATTATTACTATTATTTAAGAAGATTTTTTGCTAGAGTTATATAGTTGTAATTTATTAATTTACTTAGGAAATATTATGCAGCCAGGATGCCATATGTATGCTGAAATTTATCATGGTGGTACCTTTTTTTTTTCCAAATTATACAGCACATTTCTATCATTTTTAATAAAAACATTACTTTTTGTTTTTAAAAAAAGACTAATATGTATTTGAATGTGGCACAGCAATGTTCAGTCTAATCAGCTTAGGAGCTATTTTAGAATATAATTCCAATTTGTTTTCATTCATTAGCTATGATGGAAAACTGAAGTATGCAGCTATGTATTTCTATTAGATGTATGAATTTGTCATTTTGTTGTCCAATTATTTAAAATGTGAGTAATAATGATTAAAAATATAGTTAGTAGCTGCAAAGCTGTTGATGAATCCTCTAGAAAGGGTGCATTTGTCAGCTTGCAGAAGCCTGTTTATGATACTTGCAGTATGTCCTTCTGACTTTAGAATGAGCTTGGAATTCACAATCCCATTGAAACAGGACAACTTTTGCAGACAATGTGCCTTGGGAAGGAAGGACAGGAAATTAATGTGACCATGAAACACTGATGTAAAAACATCAACCAGATGAAGGGAAAAAAGGGAAATTTTCTCCAGCACAGAGAAATGTATAATTCAACTGCAAAACTTGATGTTATCTGACAGGGAAGTGATCTTTAACATAGAAGATTAGACAGCAAATCAGCCAAACCCATCTGTTATGACATTTGGTTTCCTTAAGATCCATATTCTCTGCAAGTTCATAGAACTGGCTCAAGTTACCAGGAATGAACTATATTATGAGTAACACACAAATGTTGCTCTAATCACTGGACCATTTGAAGAAAGCTAATTTTAAAACTTTATTAACATACTTATTGCTGGCAACTAATAGTTTTAAGGTAATTAATAAAATTAGTCTTGTGAACAATAACAATTACCAACAGATGGGCAGTTACTTACAAAAATATTATGTTGGGAGCTTTTTGGGACATTGTAGAAGTGTTGCTCTTACTGCAGTGTTTTTAGTTTTGTACTACTTTGTATATATCTGATGCAATATCTGTGCCATTAATTTGCCATTATGAAAATTGCATAAGAAATAAAAAGAGACTTTCAAGTTATGTGAATGAGTCATTTCAAAAACCACTGTTTTTCTGAATTTAGTTCAAGACAGCCCACACCAGGGTGAATGCAGAGTATATCAACATCTGTGAAAGATCTTGAGTCTGATGAATTTGTTAGTCTTTAAAACATTTGTCTGTCTGTAGAGAATACTGATCTTTGATTTCCAAAAGCTGGGCTTTTTTTTTTTTTTCCCCTCTAACTATATGAGGCATAAAAAGAGAAACTTCAAGGAGGATTTAACACATTACTTTATAACAGGATTTATCTCCTTTTTTTTTTTTATCTGCACCTTTTTCCCTATTCTGGGAAGTCTTTGCAGAAAACCAATTGGGTTTTAATCCTGCAAACATGTATTAACATGTTTAACAGTGTGCACATGGGTGGTCACTCGGTTTTGTAAAGCTAAGCCAATGAGAAAAAATTTGCTGAACTGCAGAGAGTAACCAAGAATATCTCCTGACCTTCAATGATATAGCATAGGCTAGGTGTCTCACTAAACAAAAGCTCTTAAATGTTGCAGAATCTTTGCCTGCAAGTGGGTAAACTAGCATATGGTCTAACACCTATTTTGATTTCATGGATATTGTGAATGTGAAGAGGAGAAAATTATTCTGTAAAAGACATCAGATTGGCAATTTCACTAAAGAACTCCATTTACCACGATTTGAACTGCACTGTAAAGTTTAAACCTGACATCCTGAGCCAGACTTAGTCTTAAGAAAATGAAACAGCACTTCTTCTCTGGGTCCACAGATGAAAGCATTGTGAACAGCACGGAGGCAGCAGCTGAGACCTCAACGTGCATTCAGGGACAGGGTGAGGGTTACCGTGGCACAGTCAACACCATATGGAGTGGAATCCAGTGCCAGCGGTGGGACTCCCAGTTTCCTCACCAGCACAACATCACTCCCGAGAACTTCAAGTGCAAGTGAGTAGAGACATGTGGGTATTACTGCAGTGGGAAAAGAGCTTAGTTTTCAAATATTTAGAAACTCATGCCACCAAAGTAGACCATAGCATCCCTGTCCCTGCTCTGCGACCTGATGTATTCACTCTACTTGCTGATGCTGAAAACCACATGAACATGGGAAAATCAGTTCTTCAGGTCTCAAAATATTAGTTCTAGACGAACTTGTGTGAAACTGTAGGGTTTTTTATGAACTTTTTCTTCAAGCATGTATTCACCAATTTAATTTATTGTGAAGCATATGGATGTTTTCCAGACTGGGATCTGAATCCCGATAGTGCTGGTACCTTACTATTGTTTTTCTTTCATGGAGGCAAGTACTTGTTCACAGTTTGGTTACTGACTTTAACTTAATATGTCCTAACTGTTACCTAAGTGTAATCTCCTTGGCAATAGTTGACATTTATAATATTTGACAACACTTCTTTTATTTTCCATCTTTTTAATCCTTTTTCTGTCTCATTACTAATGTACTTGCATGAATAGGACTGATTTTACCTGAAGGACCACTGGTCATCCAACCTTTCTGTACAGTTCATAAAGTCCCAGGATGTGAATAATCCACTTATTAGGCAGTTACCTTAATCGTGCTCTTTTTTCAGTCCTTTTTTTACTGAGCATAGAGGAAACCTAGCTGACCAGCATGGACCCAAAGCCCGGTTTGTACTAAATGTCTTTATTGATGGCTAAATATCCGTCTGGGCTTGTGCTGGAATTTAATAGTGTGGATCTTTCAAGGTAAAGAAAAGATTCCAGTCTGAGTCTGGATTATCTTTCTAACAATAGCTTGTTTGAGCAAAATAGTTAAGTTTGTTGTCTTAATCCCTTTACTACTATTGTTTATTTTATTGATCAAATACTGTGCATTGTTACACATCTACTGAAAATGTAACAACCATCATTGTAATGGAAAATAGGACTGATCCTGAGCCTCCTCGGTCAGTCTCAGGACCACCTTGAATTTATCTGGAAGTTAGTGCTTGAGCCTGATCCCACAGGTTTTTCTCAGACAAACCACCACTTAAACCAATTTGTGCTGTACCTATGTAACGCTGCTGCAAGAGTAGGCCCTCATGCAGTTTTGACAATGTTCCTAGCAGTGTAGAAGGGCTAATAATATAAGGACTGCTTATTCAGGTGATATTTGAGAGTCTAGTGGCTGTTCAGGCCAATATCTTGAGTAAAATCAATAGAACCACTGGTATGAGTGTTCAAAACTCAGAAGAGTAAGAATTACAGTGTTAGGCCCATTCCTTCCATAGTCTTTTATCAGTAAGTGCTGCAGATGGAAAAATACAGTGAAATATGGACATGCACAGAACATGGCAACAACTGCCAGGAGATGGGAAAATAAAACTTATGTTTAAGAGGTTTGACAATTTCATGCAAGCTGCGAGAGACATTTAAAGATGTTCCCTTGTGACTAACTTTTACTTTAAAGGTAACAGCTGTATAGAATTTCCACATACAATTTTTTGTATTCCAAGATTCAGTTTCTTAAATGAATCACTGACAGTCTACAGGCCTCTCTTTCTCTAAACTCAGCAGAACCATTCAAAGCACAGGGAATTTTAAGCACTTTGGTAATGTTTGTATTTCAAAGCACTTGTAATGGATTGCAGGTGTCAATGTCAGCTTGCACACAAATTTTGATGGAGAATCCTGAATAAAAATAAGCTATATTGAAAATATTGTTAATCTTCAAATGAAATCTTATATCCAGTCAAAACATAGGTCCACTGAAAATGAATTCCCATAACCATATTCTTATTACAATTACTATTTTTTTCTGGACACTGTGTTCTTACTGGCTCCTCATCTCCTTGCACTTGACACTGATCAATAACCTACAGAACTTAAGGAGCCTGTATTATTGCTAATTCATAATAAAAAGCAAGAAAATGCATCAGTGGTTTTAGGTTATCCCTGCTGTGAGCTAACATATTTATTTTTATAGGGATTTGAGAGAGAACTACTGCCGAAATCCAGATGGATCTGAATCACCTTGGTGTTTTACCACTGACCCAAACATCCGTATTGGTTATTGCTCCCAGATTCCTAAGTGCGATGTATCAAATGAACAAGGTAACAGAGGGAAGGGTGATAATGTGATTTTAAGTGAATGCTGTACTGTTCCAAACGGCAGATAGGCAGGCTTGAAAACTGGAGAAGTTGGTCTCAGTACATCTGTATTACACCTGTGTAGTTCTGCTTTGGCTTTATTTGCATACTTGGGATTCATCATAGTGTAAATGAGATTCATTTCTCAGTTCGTGTTTCGATTCCAGAAGGGAAAACTGCAGCAAAGATTTGCTATAGGATCTGATTTTTAGACAAGGTGAATCTGCGTGCCATTTTATATTAGCTGGAGATCTGCTCCACTGTCTCACCTTTCTTAGTTTGAAAGGCCTTTTTCCAGAGCTGAGATGATTTCCTTCATTCACAGTCTTTTTATAATTGCATATGGGGCCACCACAAGCAATTTTTAAAGTTTATTTTTTCCGTATACCCCCTTGTCTAAAAGGACTTGAGCTGAAAAAAACACTTGGAACTTCCCTCTTAGCTTCAAGCTGTTACCTCTGCCTGTAAAGTCCACTCTAAGTCTTAAGGCAAATGTTGTTTTTCCCATGGGGTCTTGATGTTACTCTAAGGAATATTATTGCATCCTGAGAACTGATGTCAATCGTAGCATAAACTGAGGCTAAGGCCTCAGACCTACAACCCTACATCAGGCTGCATTAAGATCTCCATCTTTAAATTTTAGCCATTTTTTCTCTTTAAATTTGAAAGAGTTCTGTCAGAGAAAGGATTAAACTTTGACTTTCATTCTGTATTTTTTGTAAAGTATCAATTATTAGAAAGTAAAAATACTGATGAATATGAAAGGAAATGCTTTATACAAAAAGTCTTCATAGTAGTGATCATTTTAAACAATCCTCCTGAAAAGTCTCAAAAAGGCTTGTGATAAAAGCTTATGAATTAAACATGACTTCTGCTGGAGTGAACAGGCAAGTTTTTGAATTACATTAAAATTAAAGTGATGTTGATTTTTTGATTTTGCCAAAGTACAACTTAAGTCTAGAATTATATACTAGTGCCAGTATCCAGAATCTACACAAAGGTAAGTTGTTTCAAATAGGCTAAGAGTGCCTGTTTTTTGAGGAAGGAGGATTAAGGGGGTATTTTTGCTTTGTTTTGTATAAAACAGCTCCTGACAACTTTTAGAATATTCTGTGTGACCCTTCTAAATTAACCATGAAATAACTATTTATGAAAGAAATGTTCCCAGTTTATCTAAGACAAAATTTAAAATATTACTGTGTTGAGAATGAAGGTCTCAAGCAGTTTATGTATCTAAATTTGAAAACTTTCTCCCATTTTCTTTCTGATCTGATTTCTACAGTTGTCTGATTTATATTGTATAGTGTTTGTTAAATATAACACTTGTGTTTAATTACTTGGATTACTGATGGAAAGGAAGAGTTTTCTTTTCAATGTTGCACAATCACCCTCCACTTCTTTTTGTCTCAACATTCTTATTCAGATTGTTATCGTGGCAATGGCAAGAGTTACATGGGGAATCTATCCAAGACAAGATTTGGGCTAACTTGCTCCACATGGGACAAGAATATTGAAGACTTACGTAGGTGTGTACATACAAAACAGAAAGAGATGGTTCAGTGAGTCCTAAGTAAACACTGCCTCCAGATGGCATCTCTTTTTCTTCTGCAGTGATTCTAAAACAGCCCCTTATGCCTTGGAGCTTTAATATCTTTTTTTTTCTTCTTCTTTTTTTTCTTTTTTTTTTCTCTCGGTGTTTAAATATATTACGCAACATGTCTTTGTTCAGGCTAACCACTAATTGCAGGCTTTGGGATGTTTCTTAGTGTTTAGTTTACTGGCCTGGTTTACCCCATCTTTGTCCTTGCAAGTTTTGTTCTATGAGCGGATAGCAGGAATAAAGCAGGAAATGGTTATCTCATCAATCTGTTCTCATAGCTCATGCTGCTTCAAGCAGGAGGTTGGACTTGAAACCACCTAAGGTCCCTTGCAGCCTGAAATTGAATCTGGAGTCTATGATCTAATGACACTGACATCAAATGCCATTAAAGCGACTTGCAATTTCTGTTGTTTATCTTTACTTTGGCTTCATATTCAAGTAGCGGAAATGGCAAGTTACTTTATTTATTAAAGTAAAAATGAATCAGCAGTAAGTACAAAAGAAGTTGTGAGTTTTCAAGACTTTTTCAATCATGCCAGGATCTTCAGTGTTGTCTCTGCTGGTTCAGAACAGTAGATTAATAAATCTCAGGAGTGACAAGAACAATGACTTCCAGGTACCGCACAAAGACAGAGGTTCATAAAAAATTTTGCTATGTATGAGATATTACACACATTAGTGGCCCGGATGGAAACAGTTTGCCTTTGTTTTCCTTTAGTTTCTGAAGTCGATGTGATTATGTCTATATTACTTTTGGTACTTGTTCTTGAGTTAATGCTCATGATCACCACAGTCATAGTGCCCAACATATTAGCCATTGTCCTCTGGAATTTGGCTGTCCCTGATTCCAAAAAAAACTTGATGCTCAGTCAGGCAAAGGCATGTAAGTCAGTAAGTCAGCCTTTGGGGAAGCTGTATTGCAAAAGGCAGGCTTCAGTGGCATTGTCTGGAATTACCAACTGGACTATATGTGGTTTTCC
>NW_009191959.1:43556-77557 GCF_000690835.1 Fulmarus glacialis
ATTCCAGTGTCCTGTCCATGTCAGGGAAGCAGAGGTTTAAGTTCATGACTTCTGAGAGCTCTGATAAGTCTTCAATTAGCTGTGAATGAGACAGCTTGAACCAACTGGATGCTTGATGCAGTCTTGAGCACAGAACAGCCTTTCTTCTCTTACTCCCACAAATTTTCCACCTGGGAACTTCTTTGGGGAGTTATCTGTCTCATTTCAGCAGTTACTCTTGTTATGGATGTGCTAGAAGCAGCATGGATGGTTGGTTATGCACTAAAAGGACAGTGCAGCTGTAACTTAGGAAGCCTGTATGCTTTTGTCTGACAAGCCAGAAATAAACAGCTTGCTCTGCTTCAGATTGTCACCCCAAACTTTCACCTTTAAAGTGCCTCGTGTAGGTTTGCAACTTAGGTGACCTTTCACTGCAGTTTGAGCCATTCATCCCTCTCCTTGCCTGCTACTCAGTCTTGCTAACTTTCTTGCATTTGTCTTTCCTTTGCCTGAGATTCAGCTTTCTTTGCAGATTCAATGTTCCCTTGTACTAACTGTTAATCTGCAGGGAGAAGCGTACCTGTGCTCCCAGAGAGGCCTGCAGAGTTGCTGAGGGCAACACAGACGCTAAAAAAATAATCAGTGTAAAGATCCCTCTTCAGGGTGTCCAGGGATTTTAGCTTGAGTGGGAGATCTAGAAACCTCCCAGCTGTCCAGTGGACACAGTGCTTAAAATACCAACCAGAGGAAACTTGGACCCAGATCCAGCAAATATTTGGGTCTCATCTTCCCTTTGATTTTAACCAGCCCTAAACCCTGACCTGTAGGCTTCTCAATCAGCTAATATTACAATGTGGAGCAAAGCAACATTTAACCTTTGAAAATTTGGGCTATAGTATAAAGCTTTTCAGCACTTTGAATTTTTTTTTCCCTGTAGGCATATACAAATATTCAGAGAACCAGATGTTAGTAAACTGAAGAAAAACTATTGCCGCAATCCAGATGATGATTTTCATGGTCCCTGGTGTTACACAGATGATCCTCTCGTTCCCTGGGATTACTGCCCTATTTCTCGATGTGAGTACTTGGTATGCCTCAGGCATTGTCAACTGTGCAGTCCCAGTGAAGCCATGGTGTCACACGCGTATGCATACCTTTCTGTTGTCACTTGTGGCAGCAGAAAATGTGTAATTCTATCAAGAATCAATTGTGCATGACTGAGAAGGAATGGACAGAAGCTGCTTGTGCAATATATGAACAAGGGGTCCTTTTCCTTGACCAGCTTGGAGATTTCAAGGCTTATTTATACAGCAGGGGCATAAAAGGGCTATTACAGATGGTCAAACATTTTCCAACAGATCTAGCTATTGAATGAGGGCTGGACGGAGACAAAGAATTGTCTAGTGGTCAGAATGCTGGCTGTGGCCTCAAGAAACCCAGGGACAGTTATCTTCTGTGCTACAAGTCTCTTTATGTGATCTGTATTTGTTTGTAAAGTTAGGATAACTCATTATATGTATGCTGAAGTATATATGTGCTATATAGTTTAGATTCTGCTTTCGGATGTTTATGGGATGATTTAACTCCTGGCAAGAATTAGAAACATCACTCCTCCGAAGCTGCATGTTAAAATCTAAAGAACTTAAATAAACAGAATTAAAAATCCTAGGGAATTCAGTAATAAACTGATGTTAAATGGAAAAAGATAGATTTATGCCGAAAAATGTATAATTCACATTTATGTTCAAAATTTTTCTCTTCAATTCTTATTTCTAAATCACCATGCTGTATATCCTGGGAGAACATTTAAATGGTAAAGCAGACTTTTGAATGCACGTCTGTGATCTCTCGAGATTAAGGATAATGTTACATTCATTCCTAGCAGCAATCTGCTGCTTTTCCTCATAGTCTGAACTGCAGCATCTCTAAGAGGTGATATTTGAAGTCTCAGGTGATATTTTGGCATCTATGTGAAGAGTAAACAAACTGTGCAAAAGTTTATTTGTGTCAATATAGATAAAGAACAACAGCTGAAGAAATACAAATTTTATTCACTCACTCTGAGTTCATTGTCTGGATCTATGAATTCCTAAGGAAATATTCACAGCAAACATTTGTAGGGTATACAGCAATGGTGAGTATTATTATTTCTGGAATCAAACTCCAGAGCTGGAATATGTCTGTTTTACAATTGTGACTTGTATGGACTAGTATTAAACTACCAGTAGCTCACTCAGGTACTGATAACCAGCTTAACCAGTACAGACAAAGTGCTGGCAGTTCCCAAGTGTACTTACTTGGTGCCTTTAACTGGTCTCTTCAAACTGTACTATACATGTATATATTTACTGTATTCAATTTTAGATGTGTTTTAATTTTGTATTATGGATATCTTATGTGTCTGTCTAGGTGAAGGTGATACAACTCCTACTACAACCAGCTTGGATGGTAAGTAAATTTGCAGATGCACTGTGCAGTGCATGTATTGTATCCTCTAAGACTAGTCATTTCTTTCCAATTGGGAAACAAGAGAAAGATTGGTTAAAGATACAAAAAACCGATACAGCTTGGGAAAAATTGCTTTTAGAAGAGGAAAATGTAGACTAGCTTTATTACACTCCTTTATCTGTTCTCACTGTCCTGTGTTGCCAGTGGTGAGATATGGTAACGATTTTCAATGTTTGCTTTAAACTACGTAAATCTCAAAAATCTATTTAAATATATGTATCTTATATTCCCTATGAATATTTATATAGACTGACCCAGCTTCAGTGAAGTAGTTTTGATGCTCTAGAAATATAATTCATTAGCACAGGAAAGTTAATCCGCAATAAATATTGATCTTCTTGTGGTCCTTATGTGCAACTGTACAGGTTTCCTACCGCTGTTTTTAGTAAAATGTGATCTCTGGACCTGCTTTCAGATACTGTCATTCCTTGTGCCTCAACAAAACATTTGAGAGTTGTAAATGGAATCCCAACACAAACTAACGAAGGATGGGTGGTTAGTTTGACATACAGGTAACTATCACTGTGATTAGAAAGACAATACATCTACTAGGATATTTGTTTTGGAACTGTAGAAGATGTTGACCATAATAAGAATACTTCTAGATTGCAGTTAAATTCTGTAAAAGCAGAAAATCAACATTCCTGGAACATCAGGTGATTCCACAGTATTCACTCTGTCAGTGAAATATTTATATTTTGACTATCACTAACTTACACACATGAGCTTGTAAAGCATTCATAGTGTTCTGGTCTTTCAGTTAGCTACTGCAGACCTTTTCATAACATTGGCTTAGCATCCAGCATTTAGCTGTTTATTTTAGAGGCTATTACACAAAAATTGAGTTTCATATCAATATTTTCATTTTAACAGCAGTGCATTTAGTTTTGAAGTGTTGGGTTTATACCTGTGTCATATTTAGCTTTCTGCTCATATCATTGCATGCAATTGAAATGTATTCTGTATTGAAAAAATAAGTAGGGAAATCCTTTTCATTCTGTAAAACAAGACTTTAACATGTACAGCTGGAAATGTGTATTACATTATGGCAGATCTTACTTTGCTACTCTGTAAAAGCCAGAACACAGAATTACTGTTTCCTACGTTCATTACTCTGATTCATAACTCATCAGCTGGAAGCGTGAATCATTAATGTATAACAGGAGATATATCTCATGCATCAGCCCTGTATCTTCTATCATGAAAAAAAAGAAAGTAAAAAAATGTCTTTTTTGTCTGCTGGTACAGACTAAAGTACAGCTCACTTCTATTAGCTTACTATTCGTCATCTCTTAAAACTGTGTTGTAAAGTAGGTCCTAAATGAAAAATTGGAGTAAAGGAAAAGATGAAATGCCTATTTTCTATATTGCTTCATTGCTAGAGAAATTTTGGGGGTCCTTCCCATCCTTGGTAATCTTTGCACCTTGTGAGCTCCAATCAGAACTAGACCTTTCTGAAAGTCTAACAGGTGCTCCAGAAAGACATTTCTAGAGGAACACCACTCTATTCCTAGACTAAATATCCAGATAAGAGGGCTGAATCACTCTCTGGAAAAGCTTATCTTTCCACTATTTTTAAAGCAGTCTTGATGTTTGAGGAACTTTTAGACAGGTAAGGTGAATTACATCTGGGTGCCTAAAATTTAAATAGCGGATATTAAGGTAGTTGAACCTGGATTTTGTGCTATGCAACAAAATTCCGTTAAACAGATGAGTGCTTAAATGATTGCAGATTATTTTATGAAAAAGGGATTCCTGGAACTCTCCAACAGCAAAATATATTTTTAAGTACTACATGTGGGCATAAAAACATAGTTTTATTTTGTATTGTTACCAAGGAAGCAAACAGAATGTTGTCTGAAACAAAATCTTAATGACTTCAGGACTTTCTGCAAAAAGCTAACTGTACACCTCAAAATGGAATTGCTATGTCTGAATGGTAAAGGCCTAGTGATACTTAGAAATTTGTATTCGTACTTGGCAGCCAAGGCCCACCTCTGAATGTTAAATTAATCAATGGCATATTTTCTTATATATCCAATCCAAATTCTGTTATCAGGTATATTTAAGTATATTTGGATGAATTTAAGCTATTTCATGGAATCATCTCTGAATTTGTACCACATTTAAATAATAAGTTTAACCTTCCTAGGCAATCTTCTAAAGCAGATGATGCGATCTTGTAAATTCCTTTTGATAATTAGTGGTGTAAACATAATATGCAAGAACATTATACCCCTGATTGTGACATTTTTATAACAAAACTGGGCAGAATCTATATTTTAAGAAGAATCCATCCTTTTGGACCAGATATTTTGTTCCTCAACCAAAATACAATCAAAAAAAAAAAAAAAAAAAAAAGGAGGCAAGCATCTGTGTTATTCTGCTGTCTTTGAACTCCATATAGAGTCTGGGCTCCTTCCAGCAGTTCTTTGCAAAGCTTTGAACATTTGTGTAATTTGAATTTATAAATTGTGAGATTTTAAGCTTTTCCCAAATTGCTGACAATTCTGATTCACTTTCCAAAGAGCTGCAGAAAATAAATGTGATTTTGGAGGCACAAAGAAGGAAACTAATTAATCTGCATTCCACAGTCATCTTTATTTTTGAAAGAACTGCCATGCTTAATTGCTTTAATTTTACTTGATATATTATGCTGCAGCTTTTCTATAATCACATGTAGGATGTCATACATTGCAGATTGCTTCCAACTGAAGTATGTGGGGACAGAAATCTCACAGGGCTGGTAATCAAATAGGAACTTTCCACCTCAGGGTCAATGCTTTGAATAATACCTACATGAATAATGACCAAATTTTGTTTACATCTGGTGGCAGTTTGGGGACTTGCTTGAATGTTTCAGTCCAGTTCCTATTACGAAGATTTAGCTTGCCTTTTTTTTTTTTTTTTTTTTTAATTAAGTCTCTTATTATAAATTCAACTTTGAAACCACTAAATGAACAGAGTAACTGAATTTCTCTTTCCTCTTGGTTTATACACATTGGAGTAAATCTCTGCAAAGTCATGCTACTATCAGTGTTGAAGCTGTAGAGCAAAGGGACAGAGACATGTTTTTGCAGGCTGTCAGTCAGCCACCTTTCACCGGCAAACATACTGGGGAGCAAAAGTACTCTTTAAAGATTTTGACTACATAGAAACTAACACTATAACTTTTTTTTTTCTTTTTCTTCTTTTTTGTCTCCAGGAATAAGCATATCTGTGGAGGTACTTTGGTAAAGGAAGAGTGGGTTCTAACAGCAAGGCAGTGCTTCCCTTCTCGGTACGGTAGTCTGTAGCTTTGCAATATTGAAATACATCTATTTTCGGGAACTTATCAGCACATTTCTTCAACTTAAATGCAGCATTCTTCCCTCCTGTTTGGCTTTAGCACTGCTTTACTGATGTAAAAGTCCTGTGGGACCTTGGTATTTTCTGTTATTATTGTTGTTAATCTAAAAGAGCTCTGGCTATGTTACAAAGAAGTATAAATATGTTTTCCAAGTGTAATGGTTAGACAATTGCCTCTTTATGAAAATAATCTCATGCTTCTGCTTAATTGGACAGAATAAAATAGAAAACTTGGGTAAATGTCAGAAAGTTCAAAGGTTTTACTGTCCAAGGATCTAAATGTTTGGATATATTAGGAAAAAAAAATTAGATTTTAGTAACAGTTAAAGACAAAATTATGTAGTGGCTTCAGACCAAAAACTTACATCCAAGCATGTTGATTTTGGAATAGCAGTTGGCAGCATAAACCCATTTCTGGTGAAGGGTAATAGTTAAGGTCTTCTAGCATAATCATATCAAGCAGAGTTTTTTGAGTTATTTTATTATACACTCAATAAAATCCTAACCAACTTTGCCTCATATAGGTACAAAGATTTGAAAGACTACAAAGCCTGGCTTGGAGTCCATAATATCAAAGGAAAGGGAGAGGAGAAGCATAGACAAGTTCTGAATATCTCCCAGTTGGTATATGGCCCTGCAGGGTCAGATTTGGTCTTGCTGAAACTTAGCAGGTTAGTAGCTATTATTACCAATTCCTGGATTTTCAACTGATGAATGAGATTCTTCCTAAATAAGATTTGCAAATTCAGTTCTCTACTGTCTCTGATACTGCAGATGATGCCTCCATAGGGTAAACTTCCAATTGTAAGAAATTTTACTTGATATATGCAGAAATGCAGGTTCATCTACCTTACTAAGAAAACAGATGTTACTTCTGAAAAATTGTGCCTACAATTTTTTTCCTGATAACCAAGTTTAGGTTTGTTGGGAAGTTTTTTCTGTTGGGTTTGTTTCTTTTTTTTTTTTTTTTAAAAAAAAAAAAAAAAAAAACAACCACAAAAAAAACCAACCCACATTAACTAGTATATGGTTTTAATTTATAGAATAAGCACCAGATTGTAATTGAGATCCTTGTGTATATATGAGCTTTCAAACTTTCTCCATATTAGCAAAACTGTATATTCAAATGAAATGCCATCATTACTTACTTTTAAGATGAAAACCTGAGTTAAGTAACATTAAAATGGTGACAGCATTTCAAGAAATCTTTTGACAGTTAACAGCTGTAGCACAAAAAATAGGCAGAAGAATCCACCATATTCTTCAAAGGTGGAAAAGAAAGGAAAAGAATTGGCACAGTTTTTCTTTGCTGTCGTCTATAATAGATTTAACGTCATTTTTAAGATACATTTTAGAAGGTTAAGTAAAATCCATTATATTTATTATTTTTTTTCTCTTTTCAGACCTGCCATATTGACAAATTTTGTAGAAATAATCCGGTTGCCCATTTCTGGATGTACCATTCCAGAGAAGACCAGTTGCAGTGTTTATGGATGGGGATACACTGGATGTAAGAAACTATTTTTAAAAACTAAATGAATACGTTGACAGCTTACTTCCTCTTGTCATATAGGTGAGGCTGCTGGTATTGCCTGATGCCACGGTTGTCCAACACTTTTTGTTATAAAATACAGTATTAATTTTTTTCTGAATTTGTAAATCTTTGAGCATTTTATCGAAGATCATTTAGATCATTTAACACGAAATATTTTCTACTAGTCCATCCTTTTTTTGTTTGTTTGTTTTGGTGACAAGCAAAATGATTCAAACATTTCAAAGAATGAACTAGAGAAAAATACTGTTCTACATGTTTAAAAAATCTGGCAGAATTTTTTTTTTTCAGAGTTCTAACTCTTTTTTGAAAAATTCCGATTCATCTATTTGAGCAGTCTCTTTCTGTATCCCAAAGCAAGCTGCCCTGTGGAAAAACTAATACAAAATCATGTAATCAAAGATATATTAACATACACAAAGACAGTGAACTAAGGATGCACAGGCAACCCTAAGTCTGGCATTTCCTAACTTTTGAGTACTTGACTTTGCAACCTTACTAATGTTTATTAAACACAGTTTTTGTGTGAAGTAAATACAAATATGTGGGAGAACAGACATTTATTTAGTCTGGTAAATACTATATCTGGCTAATTATGTGTTGATGATAAAGTTAATAGCTGCCAGTTGACAATGATTACTCCAATAATTACTGTGCTCAAATGTCATTTTGCCACAGACCCTGAGTAAGCAGCAGCAACATACTCACGCTGTCCTGGAAGCAGAGCAGAAACTAGACTGTAATTCTGAGGCGCTCTTCCTTGTAACCATTACTCCGCATTTCTTTGTGGGTGGCAAGTAATCCGTACCAGCCCTCTCCCAGATGACTGCCTTTGATGTTCCCAGCATGGCCATATTAGCCATCCTCGGCAGGGAATGGCTGTCTGGGGGACAGGGAAGTCAGGCTGGAGCACGGTGCAGCATCACAGGAAAGCTTAGCTTAAGAGAACTGATAAGGAATTTGCAATGTCGTGGTTATGTAATACAGTAAATACATAACATCTGTCATCCAAGGACTTTGTGCTATATTTTATGCACTACTTAATAAAATCCTCATAGCATCCTTGTCAGGGAAGGAAGAAGTGTTACATCCATTTTTTTGTATTCAAGAAAGCAGGATAACAATTCAGTGAAGGGTAAGCTTGGCATTTTCTTTTGATGGCTGTGCAGGGAACAGGCAGGTCCAGGCCCTTTATTTATCTTTGCAGCTTGTACAGACTTGTCTTTCGACATGTAGAACAAGAGCAAGCTCCACAGGGCTCCTGCTTCCTGACCTTCACACTGATGAATGGAGATTGCACAAAGCTGTGGCTCTGCCCTTGCAGGCACAAAATCATTCAGTGTAGCTGAGCCAGCACAGAAGGAGAAAAACTCTGCTCTGCTACAGTATTTTTCAAGTCACACGTCCTTCCCTAGGCCATGGCAGGCACTGTTACACATTAACTTGTGTTTAAGGCAGGGACCAAAATCCTCGCTCCACTGATGGGAGTGACACCATTCTGAGGCTCACTTTTTCTGATTCCTGTGACGTGATGGGACAAGCTGGTGGTGGATTGTAGAGTAAACCCAGTTACCCAGCACTTTCTTCTAATACAGAAAACTTCTCCAGATATTCTCAGAGAACTGAACAGACATGCACACCAAATAAATTTCTTGCAAATCCCGTTTGTAGCAAATATAAGAAATCCAGAAGACAAATGCATGACAACAGTGAGGTTGGACAAAAATGTTAGTACTGGAGAGAAAGTACAGTAACTGAAGTTACATGAGGAAGTTTATCCAGACTGCATTTCAGGTTTTTGTTTTTTTTTCCCTAAAATAGAATAAAGTTCTCATTCTCTTTTCAATCCTAGTAATTAACTATGATGGCCTTCTCCGGGTAGCAAACCTGTTTATTTTGGGCAATGAGAAATGCAACCAATATCTCAAAGGGAAGATCACTGTGAATGAGTCAGAAATCTGTGCTGTAGCTGAAACCATTGGTGCTGGGCCTTGTGAGGTAAATATTACATTTCCTAATACATTCTTAGGAGCCATCAACCTGGCCATTTCTTTCCCAGAAATAATTTTCTGGAGTTTTTTTATAATTATTCTCTCTGCATTAAACTTGTACACAAAAAAATTATTTTAATCTTTTGCATTGGAAAATGATTTGTGTTTCTAGTGATCTATTTTCTGCCAGAGTGCAGGAAGATGTTCCTTTGCTTCAGTTTCACTGTACCAACACACCAATAAAGGATTTACATGAACATTAAATATACTCATGAGACAAAACACTTTTGTAGACTGAGATAAAGTTGTGTTCTGTATAACAAAGGATAAAGTAGGCTGTGTGCTAAAACAGCAGTATATTTTGATTGAGTAGAAACTAAAGGCTGGGGCAAATTTAACTGCTTACTTAGATGAAGACTTGCATGCAAAATACAAAGTCACTGCTCAACAGAGTTGATAAAGTTATGAAAGAAGGAGAAAGATTCAAAAACATACTGAGGTTCAGTATTAGTCAGAAGGCTGGAGCATTTGGTCTCCCTTAATCAAGCCTGAACAACATATCAATCAGGACAGGAGAACTACTTCAGTGAAAGTATAGTTTGATACAGTTGTTTTGCTTGGGACTAGTTTTGATGATGGAGAAAAGACATCTGAGGAGAAATGCTCAGATGTAATGTAAATAAATGTAAATCATTTATTACAGGAAGATATAATTTTTTGTGTGGAAAATCTCCCTGGTGAGATGATGTCTAGAAGGAAGGCAGTTATGAGTATTATTATTCATTTAATATCTGGAATAGAATAGTGATTTTCTAACACTGATTGTTAACCAAGAAGTGAAGTTTTCCCTACCCAGGTACTACCAAACCATGGGGAAACGAGGTCTTCATCAGGCTGACGCCTCTTCCATTTATTATTAATATTCCAAAGGATCATTTTGTTACTGCAAAGTAGTTTCTTCAAAATCAAATATTTAATCATAAATGAGCTCTTAGACATGTCAAGGCTTATAAGTGAAACATCTGCATGGAAGTCTGCTGGGAATCCTGCACTTTGTTTTCCCCTGCAAGAAGAAATGGACTGAATTAATATTAGCAATCAGTCTTAATCACTGCATGGCTTCCTGCTCCCTGAGTTCCCCTTTGAAGCTACTTTCGTCAGCAGAGAACAGGCAGAGAAACAAAATCAGATTGGCAGGTGAAACTCCACTCCTGAAAGTGTTTTATGAGCTGCTCTGATGGTACTGACATAGTTCATTGTTCATGTGGGAACTAATCTGCTGTCAGTCAGAAAAAAAAACCCAAACCAAATAAAGGTCAAGCATTGTTTTTTCCCTGGTGATCCGGAGAGAATACAATGCTAATTGTCAGCTTTTATTTCTTTAAACAATGTCTCACTCTCCGATATGAACATTTACTGTCTAGTTTTGCAGCTAGTTTGCTAGGTTCAGTATCTATGTTCAAGTCCCAAATCTATGTGAATATATCTAAATTACCATTTTGATGTAATTTAAACTGGATATATTTTAGTGCTAAATAAGACCCCGATCTGAATTGGTCATACTTCAAATGTTCACTGAATGCATGTACTGGTGTATAGATGTCTCATTCACTCAGAATAATGAAAAAGAGTATTTTAACAAGTTATGTCTCAAAATTATGTCCACAAAATATTACCTTTTATTATGTTTGAGATTTCCACATGCACACACACACACACACACACACCCCGTCTATTATTACACATAGATTCTCATTCTGGAGCCTTGCAACATGATTGACTGACAGAAAGTTATTAACCTGGCTCTGTCAGTAGTCTTTGATGCAAAGCCTGTTATCACAACAAAGATGTTTATCAGTCAACTCACTTTCTGCTCATCTGGTTTATATGCACATAAACAAATATTATGCTTGCAGGTAGCTGAAAGAGGAGAGTAAGATGTGGTAGTCTGAAGTCACTAGAATCACATGTAAAGATGGATAACAGGGTTTAATTTGCACAGGAAGCAATCAAAGGTCAAAGGCCAACCTTGACATTGGTTCACGTAAGTTCTGGTTGTGAAAAACATATTGGAAACTCGTTTTTGTCCTATGACAAGAATAACTTTTTTGCCTGTTCATTGAGCTAGGTCATCCCCAAAAGAAACCAGTCAGTAGGAGACAGATGGGAGCTGTGTCTTGAAGCATTTTGAGAAGTGACATTTTTTATGTTTATTTTTTCTTAGCGAGATTATGGTGGTCCCTTGGTTTGTGAACAAAACAGGCTGAAGATAGTAGTTGGTGTCATTGTTCCTGGTCGCGGATGTGCCATTCGAAATCGTCCTGGGATTTTTGTTCGGGTCTCATATTACTCCCGGTGGATACACAAGATTATGATGACCTATAGAAAACCCTGAAAAACCCAACAACTTCCATTCAAAGAAAGATTTTGGACAACATGGAATTAAAGTGTAATGTAAAGATCAACAATTTTTAAACTACTTGATAGTCAAGTTTGTTGAGCTTCTTCTAATATTTATGGGTGTTTTTAGTGTTTTTGTCTATCAGTGTTGTTTTATAAATGTTGGAGTGACTTACAGTATATGCAAGTTTGGTGACATATCTCCTGAAGATACTTGAATGGGTAAACAATTTTGCAAAGATATTATTACTGGATCATAAATGGTTTTGTAGAAATAGATCATATGACCTCTTTTATGCTGCTCTTCAGATTAACTTAGAAGGAGAAACAAATTATAGTTTTATTTAACACATCTTATTCTTTCTATGAGCCATATATTTCTCTTCATATATGACAAAAGACCTACTGAGAGATATATGCATATGTCAAGGACAGCATATATGATCGTATTTCTCTTCCCTGCTTATAAGAGGTCGAAGATTTCAATATTTCATTTAAAAAAATCTCTTTAGAAATTAATCTTTTCATTATTGATGGACTTTGACAAGCCTGCCATAAGCAGAGTTCTCACAGATGTCAATATCACTTCCTTTTACGCAGTGCTTATAGACTCTAGTTCTGCACTTGGTCCCTTCAGTGTGCACGTGGTCCCTTAACAGATATCTCAAAAACCCTTTTGGATCAGGGAAGAGACATAGAAGTGGATTGGTTAGCAAATTATTGATCGTTTGTTTAAAGTTAGTCCCAGAAATAACTGTGAATTTACAGTGCTAAAGAGAGTATTTCATACAGTTTGAAAAATTAATCCTGATTAGTTACTGGCAGACTTTGGCCATTAAAAGAAATTTCAATCAGATGCCCAAACCTTTCTCAACAGTGTTAAAAATTCAGTTGATTCTAGTACTTTCATGAAAGTAACTCTGTATTTACAGCAGGAAAAAGAATAGTTGAGCCTGGCACCTGGTTGAGAGACTTAATACTGGGAAAAGTAAGTTATACATTAGTAGTCTTTTCAGAGACTTAAGATCTTCAGTAAAAACTTACCTAGATTTGGACAAAATTATTTCCTTTGTATAATTCCTTTCAGGGTAATAAAATTATTGCAAAGATTGATATGATCTTGTATGTAATGTGGAAAACATCACCAATAGTTTAGTAGCTTGTTTCCTGCCTGTATGTAGAACCATCATTTTCCTTTATGTTGACAGAGAAAGGGAACAAATAATCAGCATCTATGAAAAGCGCTTGTTCTCCTTTAGGTATTTAGTTGTATGGCTGGAAGTATTACACAAATATGTTGTTATAGGTGGCACCAATTATCCTGTAATTTCTGGAAAATTGATACAACATATATCCAATTGTTAGTTTTACTACTGTACATGTAATTGTATAAGTAACTGCACTGTTACTTCACTTGTGACTATGTAATTGTATATGTTTCCAATAGCAAATTGTATGGTATGCGTATCTTATCTAACTGCATAGCCACTAAGCTGACATCATGGTGTAGACATATAAAAGGACATTTCATTCAGAAGACGCAGGGTTGAATTCTGCCCTGGCAGAAAGTAACCACTTCAGGGGAGCTGTCTCGGGAGGCAGCCCTCATGTTGACTCACCAAATTATTTTCTTCAGCAGTGCACTTTGACTTCAGTGGGACTCAAATATGCTTACATCTCCTGGTGAACTGGGATGAGTTTCAGCCCATGCTTAAGTGGCTTGGCTTGCTGAGATTTGTGTCAAGCATCCAGCAGATTCTACTGGCACATAGGAAGAAGTCTTTCAGCAAGCAGAGCTTCTGAAATTCCTCCTGATGTAAATAGTCTCTTTGGACAAGATGCAACTTCTCTCTACAGCGGATCTGAGGTTGTGGATGCTACGCAGACAGTCTGTCTCGACCTATTCTGGCTGCCTCTGAAGGCTTTATGGTCCTTTTGGGCTCTCTTACTTACCACGCCTAAAGAGGGCAGGATTTAGCCTGTTGTATTTACAGTTAATTATTGCCGTGTACGTGAAGAGTGTATTCTTACTAAGTATATACTGACCATATCTTATTGAAAGGATTAACTTTTTAAGAGACTTTTAAAAAACTCCAAGTGAGTTTTGTTTTCAGTCACAAGTAGAATGTGGATAAAATATATAATTCCATGTTCACTTTTTGTATTCTAAGAATTGTTATGTGCTCACTGTATTATATTTGCAGGCATTTTGTTATGTCTATCTAAAAAAATCGAATCCTAAAATATTTTAGTTATAAGCTTCTGCTGTGCAGAAGACTGTGATTTTTATATATATATATACACATATATATATATGATAAAAATACTGTTTTTTGTTAGACAACGTGTAAGGATTTTTACCTGTTTGTTCTGGGCAGCACCTCAGTAAAATAAATTGTGCAGAGTTGATGCTCCAGAACTTAACATGTTTGTATGCACTTGCTTGTCAGGTGCTCTTGCTCTCCCTATCTCGGTATGGAGGGCACCTGAGTATCTGAAGAGCAAGGGAAGAGAAGATTAATGATATGTGGTAATGAATTTGTACTTCATTTATTCCTGTGAATATTTCTTGTTGGTACCAATGGTACTGTACCAGGCAACTGTTATAACTACAGAATTCTCTTAAGAAAGGACACCCTATAGATATTTTTTCACTGTTCTAACATTTTTCTCTCTGTAATAACAAGGGAACCTGATCTAGTGCCCATCTAAATTGTTGCAAAGCCTCTTACTAACTTCAGTGATATCTGGACTTTACTTCATAGATGTGATTTTATTCATATTAGAATTAAAGGATACAGAACTTAAATTCTTATCTAAGGACATTCTTAAACTCCATTGAATTTAATCTTCATTTTCTTTGCTGTAACTAATCCTTGGTCTCTGAAAAGTGTAATAACTGGATGTAAAATTTTGAAATTAAAACTAAGAACTGATTTTGTGCTACTGAAGTTAGTTTGACTTAATTACTGATTTTCTTTGGGCATTGGAACTGGCTGACGCTTCTTCCTTTCATTAATGAAAACATTTTAACCCTAAAAAAGCTTTTTTCCCTATCTCTTTTTCTCTTATAAACCTCATGACCCTCAGAGAAACTGTAGCTCTCATTGGGAATATTTTTGCTGCTACCGCTGAAATCTTTTCTAGTTTAAGCTCATAATTCTCCGAGGCATTCTGCAAACCCTTGCTGCAGGTAATGCCAATGTACTTGACAGAGCTACTCACTTGAGTTAGAGCTTTTCAGACGAGGGTCCAAATATATCTCTTAGGGTCAAAATCTACTCAGGCAAAATGTCCCTTGAAATCAGTGAATGTGATTGTCAAAAGAGCAGGGGCTGAAAGTTGCTCAGTGCTTTTCCCTATGGTCGTGCACTGAACTACATGCGTCCTTGTACACTGAAAAGCACACAGATTCTCAAATCCATGGCAACCGCAACAGGAGGTGAGGCTTTATCGCCATCCTTCTGGAAGGCTGGTTGTAAACTAGTTGACCCCCATGGAACCTATATGAAACCTATTGGATTGGTTGTTTAGCCTTGTTTCCTTATCAATTATTTTCTTCCTCCTTCACGTGCACTGGTATATTATTGTTTTATGAATGTTGGGGCTGCTGGCAGGAACTAACATGGCTTTTCACCCTAAAATTTTACAGTGTTCCTTTTTAAACATACCCTTGGGCATTTATATATGGTGTTTCCCTGCATGGGATCTAACTTCAGGGAGCTGCCTGTGGAATTCAGTATACGATAAGACTATTTTTTCATATTTAAGTGGGAAAAATAACGCTCCCATTAAATACAACTAGCTGAATGCCTAATGAAAAGGGAACACTGTGGTTATAACTTGTATTACAAATCTTCTGTAATTAACAGCATCTTCATTAGTTAATAAAGTTGGTATTTTTGTAACCTTGTTTACTCTTATTATTCTTAATAAAGTATTTTATAAAAAACCAACAGCTTAATTAGCATTATATTTCTTATTTAAAGAAGAATGTTTGGAACCCCATTGCTAGGCTCCCAATTCTAATTTCAGTGAGGGATTTTAGTGTGCAGAGTAAGGAGGACTGGTACTTTAAAGATCTTCATTTGCAGAATTGCACATAAAATGAAAAATACAACCAAATCCATGCTGTGATCCTGCTGAGTCTCCCCAAGAGTTTCTTGATGGAATTCTGCACTGAGAATGGCCTAAGCATATTATGGAGAGAGTATACTTGCAGCGGAAAGGGTGTGCTTGACCTAAACATGAATATTTACCAAGAGGTTTCTTAAAATTTCAGTATGAGATGCTTGGAATTTTGAATGTTTCCTTTAATATACATTACACTTCAAGAAAGGGCTCCCCTTACTGTGTCACTTAGTACTACTGGTGGTACATAAGATGACGCAAAGGAGACCAATAACTTGCACAAACCTAGGTGCTGCTGCTGCACTTAATATCAAAACCAGCCAACAGCAATAGCTAGCAAAAGAGGAAAAGAGCAACACCCTTACTAGCCCCACCAGATCAGTGCCTCTGTCCAGCCAAGTACTGTCAAGCTCCTATAGCATCACGGCATTCTGGTTCAGTAAGTTCAAATGAGGGACAGTGAGTTCATTACTCCTTTTTCATCATCCAAACAAAATTTCAAAGCTCTAAGCGTTTCTGGTTTCACTGAATTTTTGATGATTTAAACATATATTTGCTAACAACTCCAGCTACATCAACAGTGAATTATTCTTCAAATAAACTTACGTGCAGAGTATTTGAAGTCTGATTCTGAGTTTTCCATGGTAAACATCACTTTCTTTTTTTTGTAGTCCAAAAAGGAGATTTCCTAATTGATTTGTAAAATCAGTGGATTTTATCAGGAACTCCTGAAATCAATGGGAGACTTGCCAATAACTTCAACCACGCAGGACTGCTTCCAAAGTTATAAAAATCTAGAAGTAGTCCATATATCAAAACCATGTCTTGTTATAGTTTTACATTCAAAGTGTTAAGGATGTTCAGGTAACCTGTCTACCTCCTGGGAGCCATGAGAATTAACTGCTTGTACAGCAATTTGCACAACAAAGATCTATAAAGGGATATTGCCTTCATGTTACATTCTGTTATGGCTTTATCTTTTGTAGTTGTGAGAACACTATAATCTGCAGATGATAAATGATGAAAACCCACATCGATGCTCAGTATTTGCTTTCTGCTCTTTGTTATTTAACAAGCCTCATGTAAACAGAGCAAGCCATTTAGTAGAGTTCAGTTGTGTATCTACTCTGCCTTCAAAAGCACCGATTTCTGGACAGTTATGTTCCAATAAAAACCACGTGCAATAAATAGGAAAGAAAGCAGCTGGGAGAAAAAAGGCAAACCATAAAAAAGTTAATATCAAAGTAAGCCCTTAAATTAACAGATAAATTTTTTCTTATGTTGTCTCAGTTTTTATAACATAGGATATATGGTGTGAAAAACTGCAATAGAATAGCTTAATAGCCTTAGCTTTCCTAAAGCTGTTTCACTTTGGTTCAGAACACTTGGGAAGGTGCAATGACTTCTCCAGTGGTCACAGAGGATGCAGTGCAAGTTGCGCTTCTGTGTCTGAGGACCTGATCCTGCTTGCATGGAAATCACTGTCAAAATCTCCATCTGGGGCTAATGGATAGGTCCTAAATCCTCCTCCTGAACCCCTTGGACCTTGTCATGGGGCTGTTTCAGATCCTTACTTAGTCAAGCATTCAGGGCATGTTCCAGACTGGTGCTGAGTGGCAGAGGAGAGAAGCATGTTTTACTTCAAACCTGGGCATCAAAGTTCCACTGCAGACTATCAACTTTGCTCAATCAGTCTCTAACTGAATATAACGATTGGATGATTTGCTTACAATTCAAATATTTTTCATTATAATAATAATAATTTAAAAACCATGATGGATGCAGTTACTATTAGTGTAGTTTTTCTACACATAACAATACATTCCTTAGTGAATTCCTTAGGGAAAAACTCCACTAGAACAAAAAACTATACCACTTCAGAGCCTAAGAGATGTTGGCATTTGCTTGAGATATCTCAAGTTGTGTCTATTTAAGCTAGTGTTGTCCTCAATTGGGTTATTGAAATATTCTACTGGGAGAAAAAATATATAGAGGAGATGCAATTCATAGCAATTTATTAAAAATAAGGCTGGGAATATAGCATTAGAGGCACACATTTGATTAGATGAGACTAGTGTAAAACATAAACAAGGATATAGTCCTTCTCTCCACTTGAGAGAAGTTTTACCTTGACTAATATGCGAATTTATCGTATTTAATTCAGTTCAGATTATACTAACTGAAAATGTTCCAGATGGTTTTCTTTCCTTAAGGATTAATGTCAGCATGATACACAGACTGAGCAAATATGCGTTTACATCAACATTGCTATTACAAACCATGTCAACAATAGTCTCATGTCTTGGGCGTAAATATGCCATCTGCTGTTCAGCCTTGTGTTTAACAGTACTGTAACTTCACATAGCAGTTACAAAACTGCTATCACATAGTTTCTTCTCTCCTTTTTTTTTTTTTTTTCTAAAAACTTTTTTTAATTAAATGAAAGCTAAGAAAATTTGCTGTTCAGAGCAGTGTAAGTTGTGGAAGCTTTGCATTAAGCATTCACTTGAAAGCCTCTGTTTTTCATCGCTGTGCATCCTCACAGGCAGCTGAGTCCCAATTATTGCCTGATCCTACATTTCTTTGAAGTCTATGTTTCTGTTGGCAAAGTCCCCACATAGCCTTAATTTTTCCTGTCGAACATATTCAGAATATGTCTCTAAGAATACCTGTAGCAGGTGAAAACTTATTGCAGTCCTGAAATATTCAGATACCAGCCTTCAACTATCCACACTGATGTTCCTAGCTTGCCATCAAGTACATTAACAAAGGGAAAGGAATATGCTAGTGGGCAAGATGGCTTCTACACACCCCGCGTCAGCGAGGCGTGGCTATCCCTGGGGAGGTGCTCTACAGCCCTCTATACCAAACTGTCTATACATAGCCAGAGGCTTGATGTGACTGAGCAGTAAAGCACACAAATTACACATGGACACACAAACATATGCACATCACACCCACACAAATGCACACAGATGCCTTCACGATGGTATCTAGCTGACTAATTCAGAACTTCTGGTCTATGCAGATACTTCAGAAAAAGGGTTATAACCTGGGATTTTCCCTGTCCCCACCCCGTCCCCTGAAGTGCCTTAGTATAGGAACAGGACAACCTGAGAAGAAAGGTCTTCCTACCAGGAGCACTTATCTCACTTTGCCTAATAACCAAGAATAACAAGGGGAAGCTTAGTGGTGACAGCCAAAAGTATGAACTTTTCACATCCTGAATTTGCACATTTGTAATGGCAAACTTCTGTAGTGTAAGCCTGAATTGTGAGAAAAAGTCTTATAATATGTACTTCAGCTCCTTCACTCACCCTCCGGACTTGCTGGATCCAAACCAATCCAATCAGTTCTGCAGTGACAGCGTGTTTAAATATGTCTTTGTGTGTGCGTGTTCATGTATGCGTATACACACGTATCTATTCTGCCTGAAGCAATGCAGAAGCTCTGGCATAGGTGTTTATTGTCCTGGAAGCAGACAAGTAGACCTGATTAGTGTTCAGCCATCTGTGTGCTGGTTTGGACCCATCAGTATAACTATAATCTGCATGTGAAGGGCCCAAAAATTAGGAATTTAAAAGCTCAGCCTTGGCTCTTAAGAATCTCAAACTCTCTAGGGAATCAATACTAATCATTTGCATCTATGTTGCTAACTGAAATGATGCACGGGCCTTTGGAGACCCTTCTGGATGCTTTTTTTTCCTTTTATTCCACTTCAATTGCATTAGGTATCACCAGAGGCTGGCCTTAATGTTAAAGCTGTCTTAAAACCAAATATTTTTCCTGTAGAAACCTGCTTCCTTACTGGAGCTGTTTCTGGGCTGTTATCTTAGTTAATTTGGTTAGGAGTCTCTTCTAAAGTTCTGGATGGGTTTTCCAGGCTGACTTCTCACTTTATCTTAGCAGACAGCATGGGCTGTATTTGTAAACGTGCTGTTCTTTAATCCCCTCTGATGCCACTTAACGTTAACAACCTTTTAGTTCACGTGACTTCCTAACACTAATCCCTGAGCATTAATTCCTTTAACTTTCTACTGAAGTTTTTTATTTAGCCCTACCTTCCTGCCTGGTTTATACACATGCTTGGGGGGAAAAAAAAAAAAAAAAAGGCTTTTCAGGTTTTTTTAGCTGGCCTTTGCGTTAAAGCTACTAAATTTTCTTATCGGTACTTTTTCCCATCTTGACATGCAGATCTTACCAACTCAGTCTGCAGGAACATGTCAGTTTTACTGGTATGTTTGACAGAGACCAGGCTGGTTTCCAATTGAAATCCATTTGTTTTCCCTCCAGCGTGCTTGCTTACCTCCCCAGGCTCCCGCTCTGTGAGGCTTCCTCCAAAGAGGTATTTCCCTGCCTATTTGGGTATGGATTGTGCATTCCCTTTCAAAATTGGCAGCAGTTTCCTATCTTTCCCACTCCACACTGGGGAGGACGGACGGATATTTCCCTGACAAATTCTTCAGGAGCATAAAATTCTCCTTACCTTTAAAGCGGTTTCTAACTAGATGCAGGAAGGGATCTGTGAAGCTGATGTGAGCTCGGGCAGCAAAAACTTACAGGAAGGCACCTCACTTGGGCATAAACCAAAAGTTTGGGATGTGCTTCCCTTTTAAATATTTAAATATAGTCTTGGCATAAATGGTTATTTCAGACACTTAAGAAGAGTTTGTGAATTCCTGTCTTGGACCGGACGTGGCAAGGCGGTGGTGTTTGCACAGGCTGCAGCACAGTGTGATCCAAGGGACTCCTCAACACTGCTGACAGACAAGGACTCCAATTCTTCTTCTCTACTGGGTTTTCTTGCTTATTTTCTTGTTTGTCTTGTCTGTTTGTCTGGTACTTTATTATTCTATTTTAATGCTGACAGGAAGAAAATAAACAGGGAAGAGTAGGGCTGGTGTTAGGGATGTGTTTGAACTGTCCACTGTGTAAGATTTATGGTCTGCTAAGGACAGCTTTTTGGAATGTTCTTCACTCCTCTCTTGGCAGTTTTCTTGGCCTTCTTAGATGTCTGAAGACACTTCACTTTCTCTATTTGGAAAGTGCTTTCCTCATTATCTTCTCTGTAAGGGTGGAAGTGATGAAGTCACTTTGTCTCTCTTTCCCCTTCCCCCTCCACCCCACACTGCTGTCTTCATCCCTCAGCGCAGATTCAGCAACAGTACTGAGCACTTCACTGCGGGACATTTTCCTTCTGCAAAATACAGAGCAAAGGGCTACTTGGGCATACATATGTTGAAGAACAAAATATAGCAAATGCACTGAGTGGAGCGGCATTTCTACAACAGTTACCTTACTCTCTCCAGAGACCACGCCTGTAAAGGCAGCTCTGTGTTGTGTGAGAGAGCAGAAAAAGAAAACTCACTCTAGAAAAGAGAAAAACTGTTAAAAATGACTGTTGCTCATACAGTAGGGTTTTGATTGCTCATCAAGATGGGCTACTGCCTGCACATGAGTAGTGAATTGATGCCTGGCTTGAAATAGAGAAGTACTGTTGAGACAAATGAAAAGGTTAAGGGCTACCCTCAGGGAATTTTAGGTGTGAGAAAGGAGGGCAATAATTTTAGGTCCCAGCCCATAGAAGTGGCCATTGAGGAGCTTAGGAACCACACAGCTTCTGACCGCAGCTCATGACCCCTGTCGTTGTCAGGTCTTTTTGTATGTAGAAGATCGACCTATGAGAAGAAATTCAACTTTGAGGGAAAAATTTCAACAAGCTCTACTGAAATCACTCAGCAGCATGCCACTGACTTCCCTGAGATCAGCCCTTTGCACATGGAGCTCGTTTGGTTTCGTTTGTTTTTTCTGCCTGCTATGGGCAGATTGAAAAAGTGGCCTGTGCCAGTTTATGTCTGTATCTGAATCTAGTCAGTCTTTTGACTCCAACTTAGGAGATGAAGATCAAAGGAGGGAAGTTTTTTTAAAAATGTTCTCCTTCAGGTCACATCCTTTGTATCATTTTCCTAATTTCACACATTCATTTAAAGGGGAAATATACTGCATACAGAAAACACACCAACCCCTCCAAGTGAGAACATATAGTGATTTCATTCAGAAACACTCCTTTTAAGGCAGAGTCTATAAAAACCACACCAAGAGAAAACTACTCTGCGGTCATTTGTTAGTAAAGCTGACAGGAAATCAAAACTGAAAGGATTCTTCTGTAACTGCCAACTTGCTGTAATGGAAGCCAGGGGAAATATATTTATCTGTTTACTTGACTGAGAAGAAAGAAACCAAAACATATTTTCCTCCAATAGTAGACAGAGATTAGACTTACTAGTCATTTGTGCGCTAGACTTCCCTCCAGGCCTTTCCTAATGTTTTGTCTTACATTCAAAACAAATAAAACATCAGCTCTTAGGAAAAGAAAATATTTCACAGAGTATAGAAACTAAAGAGATCTTTAAGTACCTAACATTTCATCTTTACAGCCTTAAGAATATTGTCCAGTACTTCACATTATTGAGAACTATCTTTTCGTAGATGATTTTTGCACAATAGAGATTGCATGGCACAAAACTGCAGCTGCAAAGATGGACAGCCCATTTAGAGGTATAACTCACTAGGCTTGGTTTTCCCTCCAAAATTAATTTTTATTCCATTGAAATAAATAACATGAACTAGAATGGATCTGACTACAGGAGATTCTGTCACCTTACTTAGGACTTATTGTAGTAGGTGTTAGGTCATATAGGATGGAGGCTACTATCGAAGTAATAGTAAATGTGATGTCCGTAGTTAGGATCTCTGTAACAAACAGTTACGTGATGATGTAAAGAATAAAAATAATCTGAAATATGCCAAGGTCAGGCTCAGCGGTGGATTTTGTCTTTGCTGCGTTGCTCTGATGATACAGAGCTGCCATAAATTTCTTCAATTGCTCTATTTACAGCAGTTTTACACTGCCATGTAGCAGTGAAAACCAGCTGGCAAATCTTGTCAAAGATATTTCATTTGATTAATTCTTCTGTCTGGGCTGATGCAGTGCAGTCTGTCAAACCAAGAAAATAAAAAAAATTAAGATGTAGTTCCTAGAGACTGCTAGCTGGGTGAAGCTTTGGTAGCTGGAAGAGGGCAAGAATCAAAAGTGGATATTTTTTCTAACAGGATATCTTTGATGTGAATCTTAACATAACTGCTTTTAGGGAAGTTGCATGAGAGAAAGCAGTTGGTTTATAGTGTGCAAGATAACTGAACCAGGTAATTAACTCATTAGGTTTTGTCCAACTTAAAAATTTCATAGCAGGAACCATCGTACTTGTAGCAAGAGATGAATCTGTACGTGCTATCATCATGCGGTGGTTTTTTTATGCTTTTCAAATTCTGTCATAATGTTCAAAGTGCTGAGAAAGAATCTCATGCATAGACTTTGTGACATTATTTATAAGTACTGAATGTACCTATAGAAATTCAGCCAGAATAGGTAGATTGCCACTTCTGACATATTTAGCACCATAATATGAACATGAATAGATTATGCTGTAACAAATGACTTTGGTCCTCATTTGGGACCATAATTAAACATATGTTTAACTTTAAGCATAAACTTAAGTCCCATTCACAAGTGCCTTCCTTTGAAGACACAAATAATACAGTGAATTTATAAAGCATTGTGACTTTGGCTGAATGTCGGTAAGGATTCTAGTTGGGGATGGGACTTGTTTGTACAGTACCTAAGCCAGGAACACCATAAACATAAAAAAGACTTCCAAAACTGACATTAAAAATGTTAATGGATTCCTTTCATTCCTCTTCTCTTTTTAAAATAACAGCTTAAAATGACATTCAAAGGCTCAACAACTGCAACTATATGGGAGAGGACACATTCAAATTTATTTCTACTTTAAGCACAGTTTGTGTAACTCCTGTGAAAATAGATGTCGTGTTGTGGTTTAGTCTTCAGAGTCTTATCAAATGTATCATTATATATCTTTGTGTAGCTGAAAGGTAATGCAGAGCACATTTTAATATGGTTGCATTTTAATGTTTTTCAGTCCAACTACTTCTCAGTCTGTGGGGAACACCTATAACTGGCCTGTGCTCTGGAGCTGAATTTAGAGTGTATATCTCTGCAGCATCTATATTACTTGTCTAGACATACCTCTTAGGATTCAGAATTACAAATGACAGATTGTATACCAGGCCTGACATTTATTTTATAGAATATAGAGATATATTTATAACATGATGATAACTGTATCTGATACGTGCTTCATCTAAGATCAGAATGGAGCCCAAAACATTCACATGTGGCAGGGTCAAAACCCCTTTATGATTACATTATAGACTAAAATTATATGTGTATATTTGCAAAAGCCCCTGATATTGGCTTTCCAAACTTTTTTCTATAAATTAAACTCTGGTCCATCCTCAGAAGGAATTCTGAAGATTAAAAAACATTTCAAAGTACACTTGAAAAGTGTACTACAAATACCTTAGTCACATGAATTATTTGATCAAACCAATTGAATTATATTCAAGAAACTATGCTGTCGTTTAGCAAAGCTCGATTCCACAGCTCTACAAACAAGGCAATTGCTTTGAGATAGCATGGAAGATTTGTGGATTAAAAACAAATGTTGATGACAAGCAAGGATTCACGTGGAAGAACTTGAGGACATGTTCCTCCCTAGAGGAAGAATAAGCTCTTAAATAGTCCTTCGCAATCAACATATGTATCAATTCTTTATTACCATTAAACTTTTTTTTTTCCCAATGACAATACAAATTATGAAACTAGAATTTATTGGGGTTGTGTTCAGTTCTTTTCTCTGCCCCTGGCTTGTCAGGAGTCACTTTATCTTTGACTTTCTGTTGAGACTCTGAGTGCACTCAGGGGCCCTAACGTCCCTGCCCATCTCCAGAGCTCCCCTTGCTCTACCCACAGCCTAGGACCCCATTCCAGCCCCTGGGGCCATCAGTCGCTGCCCCCTGAGGCCGCAGGACGCTGTCTCCACCTGCCTTGGCCCATCCCAACATCAGCCTGTCCCCATTCCCAGGGAGGTGTCCGATACCCAGGGCTGGGGCATTTAACTGTAATGAACTGTATATCACAGTTGCTGATATAAATATATGAAAAAAAAAAAACCAAAGTCCTACCTTTCCTCCAGCTCAGTGATTCTCAGGCATGAAGATAATAATTTTAAACATCTTTAAGAGAAAAGGAAATGTACTATCTTCACTGGTTTTTTTTGTTTGTTTTTTTTCATTCTTTCTCTTTGAAAGTGACTACAACTCCACCTATTCAATATTAATGTTAAAAGTTGTGATAGATACTTCAGGATCCTGCAAGTTTTTCATTTCACATGAGGCTATTTTTACACAATGATTTTCAGAATGATTTCCATATTGTTGAATTAACTAAACACAATAGTTGCTGTATCCACCCCAAGATGAAATGCATACATTTGTACAGCAGCTATGTACAAAAGTTTGGTACATGAAGTAATATATCCAAGCTGAATTGAAAACGTAAGGGAAATTCTAAAGAGGTAGAATGCAACTAACATTGAATGTTGGCAAAGACGTTACACAGTTTAACACAAGCTGTTCCTCTCTAATATCATAGTGACAGTTTCATATAAATGACATTTTGTGAGTAATAAAATGACAAATACATCATTAAAATTAGAGACAGATTGCTAAATGGATTAGACTGCAAGTATCTTGGTTTTGTCTTTCTTCTTCCACATGCATATTTCATCTTGCTGAAAAATTATATGCCAATGTTGTTCATATTGCCAGATCTTAAAATGACTTTTAAAATTCATTCAGTTCTACGATGCAACAACTCTTTGAGGAGAGGAAATTCAGCACTGACTTTTTTTAGTATCCTTGAACAAACCACCCCAAACTCTGTTCTGCAAGCTTGTAGATGTATGAAGTGCCAGGCACATGTAGGGTTTGTACATGTATAAAGTAATTGCAGAACAAGAAAGAGCCTCTCTTTTTAGATATTCTTTCAAAAACAAAATCCTCTTTAAGGCTCAGGTTAGAGCATCAAAGGCTGTTATAAAGCTTGGTCTCAGATTATGTAAATAACTAATACATTTGGGGGTTTACAAAAGGAACCAGTCAAACCACATTCACACAGACAAATAATATACAAGATACAAGCAAGAAAACAGAATAAAACAGACTCTTGTCATAAAAGAGGCTAAAAGGTTGGCAAAACATATTTTTAAAAAAACTAATCACATAGCCATCTAGAAGGACTTCTAAAGAAGTTATACATAAAGAGGGGTACACAGAAAGTTTTATAACAGGCTGTCAGAATTCTATAGTATAAAAACATAATTTTCTTTTGCGTTTTGGGCTCATTAAGATTATTTAGTTTAAGAAATAATATTCAATATAGAATAATTTAGGAGTAGTTTCCTTATTATCCTATTTAAATCCTCCAGCAGTCTACAGATTTTAGGGTACATTTTCATACATGACTGGATTGCAGACTTGAGTGACTTGTCAAGTGCAATTGTCGCAATGTGCAATTACAGTGCAATTACAATAAACAAGATGTTGTTCTGTTAACAGAGGAAGTAAGGAAGTTTGATTTCCTATGGATGCATCTCCCTTAAATATCTTCCTATGTGGTAACACCAAATCTGCCTCACCGAAAAACAGGGAGCAGTAACGTGAGTGGTCCAGGGCCCTGCGTGTGCTGAAACATAGTTGCTTTGTAGACTCCTACCCTTCCTTTAAAGTGAATTTGATCAGAGGATTCAAAAGTTGTTAGAGAAGGATGGACCAAAGGATACCTGAACAGTGGGTGTTTGACCATGAGCCAGCAATGCACCATCACAGCAGAGCAGGCCAACAGCCTCCTGTGCTGCAGGGCCACAAACATGTTTAAAGTCTTGGAGCATCTGACATATGAGGAGAAGCTGAGGGAGCTGGGACTGCTCAGCCTGGCGAAGATAAGGGTCAGGGGGTATCTTATCAGTGAGTACAAATACCTCATGGGAGGGTGTAAAAGACGACGGAAGCAGACTCTTTCAGTGGTATCCAGTGACAGGACAAGAGGCAATAGGCACAAACAGAAATATAGGAAATTACATTTGAAGTTATGAACCCACACACACATATTTTTACTGTGAGGGTGCTTGAACACTGGAACAGGTTGCCCAGAGATGTTGTAGAGTCTTCATCCTTGGAGATACTCAAAAGTCACCTGGACAGGATCCTGAGCAACCAGCTGTAGGTGACCCTGCTTTGAGAGGGGGAGCTGGACAAGATGACCTCCAAAGGTCCTTTCCAACCTCAACCATTCTGTGATTCTGTGATCCTGTTTCCTTAGGAAACCCAGCTAAACACATATATATAAAATCTTCAAAATATCTGTGCGGCTGGTTCTTGTTCATTCATTCTCATGGAACAAGTAATTTTGCTTACTGGAGGCTTATCATATATCCTGCAAAACCCACCATTTGTAGAATGTACAGAGACAGCATTTGAATGGAAAAAAACTTGTCTAGATTTGTTAGAAGCACCATATGTTTATCTGTCAGTGATTTGTTAACCAAAATCCTCTTTTATGATAACACTAAAATATCTTTTATTAGGGAAACTAATGGGCATCTTATCAGGTAACCTTCTTAACAGTGTTCCAGTAGAAACAAGCAGGGACTCATTTTAGAATTACTGAGCACAAGAGAAAGGAACCAAACTTTTTTTTTTTTTTTTTGGACTTGTTCTCTGGTAAACCTTACTTTAGACTTCAGAATTTACATATTCTGATGATAATGGCAGCCTGTAGGAGTAAACTTAACTCACTTTGAAACTGTTTCTGTCTTTGATGAATTTGCAAGCTATTAAAAAGGAAGTGAAGATTCCATCAAATTGATCATAAGGAAATATGTACATCTTATACAAACCAGGGCTATTTAGTTGCTAGGTAGATTCCACTTTTTGTTAATGGACTGCAGAAATAAATAATTGACAGACTTGGCCAAGGCATAATGTTTGTAATCATCTTCAGGTTTACATAGGTCTTGGATCTAGCTGTACAAAACTGTCTTTATGCCAAGGCACAAATGAGAGAAACTGCACTTCAAAAAGTTATAGGGCCTGATCATGGAAGGTACGGAATGCCTCTGGTGAAAGCCCAAGGGCCCTTGGCTTCAGCTAAAGCAAAGAACTATGCAGGATGAAGACCTCACTCTGCAAAATAGTCTTCTGATTAAGCACGTGCTATTTTCTCCTCTTCTGAAATGTGTGTGCGCACATTAACATCTGTAAATGTCAGACAAGTGATCTGCTGTATTGAGCAGTCTCAGTTTAAATCTGTCTAATGCATGCCTTGTCTTAGTAAAGATACAGATGCTTTCTGTGGTCCTATAAAAATGTGCATTTTAATGATGAATGGGAGAGTTTATAGTTCCAATTACTCTTGTCTCCTTTGAAGCAGGAAAACTGGCAATCCCTTATCTAGACTTTAGCAGGTTGAGATAAACCTTGATAGCAAAAAGTATCTGGATTTTCAGAGCTTTTAGCTACAGTAAACTACTTAAACTAAAAGCAGCTGTTAGTCAAAAAAGAACAATACCCATTCATTTGTAAGATGTTCTGTAGTGGCTGGAATACAGTTTAATGAGTTTTTTCTTCTATTGTAAAAAATCTAAGTTACACACACAGGCACTCACATGCACAAACATGCGCACACTGATATAAAACACATAGCGTTTGAAGAAATCTTGTTTGGCTAACACACAGTAGTCATTTGGAAGAAATGATCCATGGAGATCACTGTGTTCAGAAAACTGTAGCTTAGTTCCAACAATATATACAGTGATATTATACTCATTATTACAAAATTGTTATTGTTGTCTTTACAGATCTATTATTCCCATGTGATGTCTGGAACAGTAAAATTATCCTCACTGAGAAGTGTTATTCTGTCTGCTTCTTTTTTATTCTTAAATATATTGAAATTACGTGGACAGTGTGGACTTCTATCATGTCTTCTGAATCATTACCAATGTATTTCATTGTATTACATAAAACGATGATTCTGACTCCCTCTGGGTTTTGTCTACGTTTCTGCCAAGTTTCTATAAAGTTTTCTGGTGTAAATTTAAGCCTGTGTTTCTGTTAATATGGGAAACAGGGAAAGATACTAATTCAATTTGTAGTATATCTTCAGTATGCTCACTCTGTTTATAAAACACTGTTCAGCAGTTTTAAAATTCTGCGTGGACCTATTTGGTCAAGAATGAAGCCTCCTGTATTTGTGAAATATCTCCCCCAAAGATGTCTCTGAAAATGCCTGTATCATGCACACTGTCTCTCTAGTTTCCCAGACCAGTCTTCTGGAAATACGAATAAGCAAATCTACAAGACCAAAACTTCAGCTGACAAACAGTGGCAACAGTCCACCTGATTTCTGAGGGGTAAAAATTTACACCAGTTAAAATCCTCCTTTCGGGCTGCAAGAGTCTCAGTTCTGCTTGATTTTCCTGTGGTTTCTGTGCAAAAACAAGTTCTGTACTCAAATCTCAATCAACTTTGCTTGGATTACAGCACATTTTCCCTTGAAAATCAGTTTGGACACTCATGAAACTCAGTCCTTGTTCAGGCTGTACTTCCTACAGCCTACCCTAATACTTGACTTTGCAATCACAAGGTAATGTCAATACTCTTTTCTGGGATTTCTGTATTAGTTCACTATTGGCTGCAAGAACAGGGGTGAGGATCTAGAGGGAAAGATTAGGCTGGCAAAGGAGAGCTTTATGAAGGTTTGGGTTATTGTAAGGTAATCTCCCCGCAATTTATCCACACACATCTGCCAAAGTGTCACCATAGCTACGCAGTAGTGAAGAAGCACAATTATCCTTTTGATTCATTTCTATGAAGGCATCGATGCCCAGAAAAAGTTTGAATCTGAAAGACTCTGAATTTCAATTTCAACTCTGAAATTGAATCCTAAAGAGATAATTTCTTCTAACAGAGAGAGAGGAATTTGCAGCCCATGGAAAACTGAGGCTTAGCCTTACCCTTTTCCTCATATTTTAGCATAAAATCAGACTTGCCTAGTTGGTTTCAAGACAGTTTTTCCTATTTTCATATGCATATTCTTATTCTTGCTATGGCTTATGCTGGGACCTGGCAGGTTGATCCACAGTTGTGACCTTCCCTTCCAGACAAGGACCTTGAACCTCTCATGTGAACAAAAAACTTGAGTTCCTTCTTTCAGGATTTCCTGTTTAACACTATAATGCAGTGGTGTCTAGTCTATTCAGTTTAGGCACTGGTTCATTTCCAGTTTGAAGTGCCTGGCCCCAGAAAGGGGAAGGAAGAATATTTGAGCTTCTCTAATGTAGTTTCCTGTATCCCTTGGACAGTTTTGAAAAGAAATAAGCACTTCTGAGATCTGCAGATGGAGTTCCAGGCTACTGAAATCAAATGTCTGTTCTGTCTGTATATGCAACTTAGATACCACCAGAGAATAATCCAATCTAAGGTACATGTCTATCCTTTTCTATTGAGAATACAGTGAAATAACAGAAAATGTTTGTCTCCTCCATTCATTCAGGATGCACCTTATTAATTTTCTCTGTGCAGAAGTGGAAATCTCCAAATCTGCCAAATGAGTAAGACTTCATATCTGCAGGACTCTAGGCTCTGCTCAGGATCTAATCTAATAGCCCAACAGAGTGTTTCCACCCCTGAGGCCATGGCCCGCTGACCTGAATCACTATGCAGGCACTGACTTGGGCCAGTCAATGAGCATATGAAAGTTACCTAACCTACACGCAGGTATCTGTCCACTGTGCCGTGGTTTAGCCCCAGCCAGCAAGTAAGCCCCACACAGCCGCTTACTCCCCCATTTCCCCGGTGGGATGGGGGAAAGAATCAGAAGAGTAAAAGTGAGAAAATGCATGGGTTGGGATCAAGACAGTTTAATAAGTAAAGCAAAAGCTGCGCACACAAGCAAAGCAAAACAAGGAATTCATTCACCACTTCCCATGGGCAGGCAGGTGTTCAGCCATCTCCAGGAAAGAAGGGCTCCATCACGCGTAACAGTTACTTGGGAAGACAAACGCCATCACTCCGAATGTACCCTCTTCTTTTTTCTTCACCCAACTTTATATACTGAGCCTGACGTCATATAGTATGGAATACCCCTTTGGCCAGTTTGTGTCAGCTGTCCTGGCTGTGCCCCCCCCAAAATTCTTGTGCACCTGGCAGGGCATGGGAAGCTGAAAAGACCTTGACTACATAAGCACTACTTAGCAACAACTAAAACATCAGTGTGTTATCAACATTATTCTCATACTAAATCCAAAACACAGCACTATACCAACTACTAGGAAGAAAATTAACTCTATCCCAGCTGAAACCAGGACAACTGTCAAAGTTGGCTGCAGTTACGACAAGATAAATCTTTCAGGGTTTCTCCAGAACATAGACAGATTTCTAGCGTGGTTGCCCATAAAATGGATTGCATCAGAGCTTTAGCTGGTATTTAAAAGACTGCCATCTCATCAGAAGAAGTACTTGTGATCAAACTGAGGTGAACTTCAAGGCTGTGAATTGTGGCAGTTCACAAATACAAGATTAGGCTAGGCTGGAAAACAGAGCTGCTGTTTTGGATATGGTATGCTCTAGAGATCTAAGTCCCAACTGATATGGGATTTATGGCATTAGGATTTCATCTGCTTTTGCTTGTCCTGTATTTCCAGCACTAGATAGCATTATGGTGTTTATGTGGGAGAGGGAACAGAACTGCTTCTTCTATCCTTCCTCATCAGAAACTTGCTCGTTTGGTACAACTCTTGTTAGTTAGGTGCGAGTGATGAGTACAGGTGCATCAAATCATACTATTGAGTAAAATTGAGCTTTCTGTATTTTGTGCTTTCCATAACTCAAACAGATTATTTATTCCACCCTATGCCACAGTTCTCCATTTGTCAATGAGGTAAGACATCTTTATATATCAAGATTGCCGAGAGAGTGAAACCCAATTTTGAACCACGGGTAAAAAGTGTAAGTGGTAGAAAAAAAGAAAAAAGACAGACAAACGAGTTACTTTTAACATAAATATGGGTTAAAATACCGTATTAAAAAACTTTATTTTCAATGTCTGTATTGCTATAATGCTAGATATTCTGATTCTGCCAGAGCCAATTGGATTTGATGAGAACATTAACTTGGTTTGGAGCCAGGAAATAGGTGTAAACATCAGACCTCATTAAATTTTCCTCAACTGTGTTGAAATCAAGATTTATTTCATGCCACGTATAATTAGACAGTTATCATAGTTATTCCAATTTATTTCACATCAAGAGTTTTGCATTGCATCCTTTTAAGACAAGAACTGAAATCTCCTATGCCCCAAGGCAGATCAAAACAAAATTTGTCATGTCCTATCCATCTAGAGGACAATCAACATTTGTATCTGTCCGCTGATAACAGCCAATTCCTGATACCTCAACAGATGACAGAATTTCAGCAGAACAGAGAATGCTTGTAGATGACATCTGTACATGAGAAAGGAAGAATCTGTGTTTTTTAAAGGGTCATTTAAAACAACAATAATTCATTCGTTTCTAAACTACTTTGTAGACTGAGTCCATCTTGAAGTGTCTTTCAAATATGTCCCTATGAAAAATGATTCTGCAGAACTAACTGGATTGAATGATTTGGGTGTAAATTATTTCATTACAGTTGAAAGCTTTTTCTATCTGCTATCCTTGCATGCACAGCCTGCTTTCTAGAAGGATTTGTGACAGATTTAAGCTGACTGGGTTTGTGTATTTAATTCGGTTGTACACAGCAGGGCACAGCATCTATAGACAGCATCAGAACTCTGAGGCCAGTGGATCAAATGGAGTAATAAAAATATTGTTTTCCTAGTAAAATCAGGTAAGCTGAGGGAAGGTATATATGTTGAGAAAGGAGATGCCATTTTTTCATTTATGCTGCTTTCTACTGCAAATTCTTGTGTTTGCTGTTCAGCTGGCTCTCTTTAGGGAATTCTAGATCAAAATCTACTTCTTTCCAGGTTTTGTCTGTTATGGTCTGTCTGCATCAACCTTGAAGGCAATTTGTACCTAAATCTCATAAGACCCTTTTCTCCTTCAGTCGTTCAGAACACTTAACCCTGCAGTTATTGAAGAAACCTTTTATATTTTGGGGTCACCAGATGTTATATTTCCTGTTGCATTTGTTTGAGATATCTTGAAGGATTTTTTTCCAACAGCCCATGTTGTTCTGACATTTGAAATCACATTCTATTCGGGTAGGTGGTTTCTTGAAAAAAAATACCACAGTTCTGCATTACCTGGATCATTGTTTTATTGTCATAGTCCATTCACTTTATACTCTCTGGAAATACATGGAGTAGTAAAGGGCAAGTAGTGCCTCAGTTACTTACTGCAAGGGAATATATTTTTCCTGGAAATGTTAAAATGGGATATACATGATCACCTCCTTTCAGTTAATAATAAGAGCATACCATATATTCTTCTTAGAGCCTGTACTATTTACTACTTTTAACTTCATTTAGTACTGAAACTGATTGTACAATAAATATGCTATATGTCTTGCTGATACACATCTTTCTTTTTGGGGAGAAGGTCCTCAGTGATGTGCTGGTTTTCACATAATCAATATATTAAGATTATCCATAAAATACTGTAGAATCATTTCAGACTAGGAGGAACACAGGATTTTTGAGAATATAGAGATGAGAGAAAAGAATGAAGTATAAAGTTAGTAATACCTGACCAGATTTATATGGTTATTTTTTATGGCCATTCACTATGATAATGTGATACTAATTGCTTGGCATTAGATAAACTGATCAGCGGTGTTCAGGTTTTAAACGTTACATAAAAGGAAGTATCCTTTCTGAGATTAATCTATGCTGAGATATCATTTTGCTTTTAAAGTCTTAAACAAAGAGCTTTTAAGATCATAAGCGAAGTCAGGGTTGGCTTCATGGTCTATTGATAATAAAGCTGTCCTGTTGAAGTATCCTATCAAAATACTCTAACAAAATATTTGCTTTGGTTGGGAGATACGTCTTCTCAAGGAATATCTGTCTGAAATCATGGTAGTCCTGTTCAACATCTTTATCAACGATC
>NW_009191960.1:0-1300 GCF_000690835.1 Fulmarus glacialis
TCTGTCCCAGCCGGAACCAGGACAAACATAAATATTTGTTGACTACATTAAAACTTCTTGTTTTGCAAACTGAAAGTTATTAAATTCCTAAAAGACATGTTGATACAAAAGTTGCATTACTTTGAAAAAGAGGTAGAGGTCCAGGATGCCAGTCATAGAAATAGCCTATCTTCTTGCTATTGGGATGAAAATGCATTAAACCTTGCCAGACATTCATGTGTCAGTTTGAGGTGTGCAATAATGAGGTGATGAGGATGTTTTTGCAGTGAGTGCTCTTACGACGCAATTAATGATGCTGTTTTGTGCCAACACAAACATTTTAGAAAATACTTGCAAGATGAAGCTTTGATCTGCTGTTTATGGGAAGTGATAGGACACTACTGTTAACTCACAAAGTATCCTATTAACTACATTACATAGATTACAGATGATATGTAAATGAATGTCAGTTTAGAAGACAGAAGTGTGCCTGAGGATTTTTGGTTTTAAAGCTGTCTCCAAAGATATAGATCTCTCATCTATAATTTACAATCACAGAATCATTTTGGTTGGAAAAGACCTTTAAGATCATTGAGTCCAATTGTAAACCTAACACTGCCAAGTCCACCTCTAGACCATGTCCCTAAGCGCCATGTCTACATGTCTTTTAAATACCTCCAGGGATGGTGACTCAATTACTACCCTGGGCAGCCTGTACCAATGTTTGAAAAACCTTTCAGTGAAGAATTTTTTCCTAATGTCCAATCTAAACCTCCCCTGGTGCAACTTGAGGCCATTTCCTCTCGTCCTATTGCTAGTTACTTGGGAAAAGAGACCGACACCCACCTCGCTACAACCTCCTTTCAGGTAGTTATAGAGAGCAATAAGGTCTCCCCTCAGCCTCCTTTTCTCCAGGCTAAACAATCCCAGCTCCTTCAGCCACTCCTCATGGACTTGTTCTCTAGACCCTTCACCAGCTTCGTTGCGCTTCTTTGGACACACTCCAGCACCTCAATGTCCTTCTTGTAGTGCGGGGCCCAAAGCTGAACACAGTGTTCAAGGTGCGGCCTCACCAGGGCCGAGTACAAGGCGACAATCACTTCCCTACTCCTGCTGGCCACACCAATACAAGTGTGGATGTTACAAATCAGGATGCTATTGGCCTTCTTGGCCACCTGGGCACACTGCTGGCTCATATTCAGCCGGCTCTCGACCAACACCCCCAGGTCCTTTTCCGCCACGCAGCTTTCCAGCCACTCTTCCCCAAGCGTTGCATGGGGCTGTTGTAACCCAGATGTGAGCCGGCACTAAATAAAAGGCT
>NW_009191960.1:1319-22648 GCF_000690835.1 Fulmarus glacialis
AAACTCTGTTCTTGCAGAGGTTTTGATCTGCAAATGCCCCAAGTTTTCTTTAGAATTTATTCTTGCAATTTAAGTATTCCCAGTGGAGTTTCCCTCCCAATGGTCTGACTGTCACAGAATCATATAATAACTCAGACTGGAAGAGACCCCAAGGTAAGTTCAGAATCTTAAAGGTACAATATTAAGTGTTGAGTTTATGTATTTATTTCACATTGTATATAGTAAGAGGCTTTCTATTGCTGTTATATGTGACTTTCACATGTTTTCTTAGCAGCTTATGATTATTTACACAATGTTCTTCAGATCTGAAGTGAAAAAAATTTTATCTGGTAAAATCCGGTTGATGTAGGGTAGCTTTCTTAAACTGCTGTAGGTCTCACCTTACATCCAAGAACCAGTAGGAAATTACTAAAACTTTTTGTTAGTTAGCTTAAAAGAATATATTATCAAGAAGGAAATGTTAACTTTTGTTTATTTCTGATGCACAAACATATGAGATTCCCAACTGTAATGTGACTGTTTAACTGGTAAATTTTATTGAACAATCAGCATATTTCCTAACATCTGACAATTAGATTAATGGCTGTGGATCAACCTCTGACCATCAGATAATATGAATTTGAAGTGAACAGAGTCAAAATTTTTGCATTATTTAACCTGAAATCACTTCAGGAATGATTCAAACCAGCCCATCATTCAAGCTTTCTTAGCACAAATCTTGAATTAATAGTTGTCAAATATTTTCAGCTTCTCACATTACGGACAAATCCACTTGATGTAAGTCATGAAGTACTTCTTTTTTATCTTCCTACCAGGAATCTGATACTAGCAGAAAAAAAAAAACAAACCAAACTGGGAGGCTGTGGTGTAAAAGAAAATCTAAATAATCCCCAGGTCTATGACCTCTCTTATCACTTTCACACTCAAGAATGCAAGCATATCCTTGACAACACATATAGCATATGAGTCCATTAATCAATTTCTGATCAGGACTGCAATTCAAATGTTAGCTCTGTAGCAACATACAGTATAACACACACAGCTGGGTGAAGATCAGTCGTTCTAAGACCGTACCCTCCTGAGAATGGCATGCCCATATGACAGCCATACTGTCTACTGGGGATACCAACAGACTAGCCAACCAGCTTAACTATGTCTTAAATTTTTTCTGTAGCAACTAATGTAACAAATTGAAAGTGAGACAGTAGAAAAGGTGATTTTAAATTTAAACAAAACTGATTTCACTCAGCTATTTTTATCCTTTCATACTCAATTTTCATACTAACAAGCCACAGGACGTGCATTTCCAGTTAGTCTGGCCAAAGTTTCTTGTGTGTAATCCAGAAGAAAAGGGATGGTTGCTCTCAAGCCCTTCTCATGTATCCTGGGTTACCATGACTGACAATAAGCAAGAAGTTTTCAGACATGCCTTTGGCACCTACCCACTAGAATATGGAAGAATTAGATCTTTTTGCCTCTTCACCCAATCTCATCTGTCATGAGTCACTGGGCAATCTTGCCAATGTACTTATTTTTTGTTTCATTTGTCTGGGACTCTTAACACTCGAGCTCTGCTCTTCATCTTCCTTCCATCTTTTCTCAATGGCTTCAGTCTGTCTTTGTTTTCCTGATCTGGAGAAATGCTTCTACCATGCGCTTTGATCTTGACGACCTGCTTCTTTAGATGCTATTGATACATACCATTTTTTTAACCTTTCTTCTGCCATTTCTTCTTGTGCTTTCATAAAATTATGTTCATACGTCATTCATACAAATGTTAATATTCCTAATGCAAACTCCTATACTCTCAAATAGCCTCTAGAGGACACACCAAACACACTCTTTATGAGTAAGGGACTCCTTCTCCTGCAGAATATGGGCTCCTCACATCTAAGGAAGAAATCTAGTCAACCACTTTTAAAGCAGGAAGATTCACGTCCACAAAAAATATTTTCTTAGTCTGGGTTATATCTGATATACATATTCATACCATTCCCCCTGATTCCTAGTTTTGTAGAGCTTAAAGCAAGACCAGTCACAGGTTATTTTCATAGTTCTGACAAAGGTACATTGCATAACGTCTGGGTGACTTTAGTGGATAGAAGCTGGTTTCGACAGTCCGAAGAATTACTGGTAGAAGTAGTCTAGTAGGATATTAGAGTTGAGGCTGAATTCCATCTGAAACGTCATCCTAAATATTTTGGACTATGTCTTTAAAGCAAATAGAACCATCTGTAAACTGTGTAAGAGCTAATTTAGCAGCAATTCAGACTACTAGAGTCTAGATGACTAGTCTCTGTTCTGAGGACATGTGTTTTTCTTCTTCCATCAAATAGTTCATAGGGACTTCTAACAATTATTTTAAGTATTTTCACTCATGAGCCAGATTACTGTAAGACAAAAGACAAAATCTGCCATTTTTTTCATTAATGGAACCACCCTTTCAAACAACCATTAATAAAATTCTCATTACATCATCTATCAGTATTTCATTTCTAGATTCAATTAATTCAGCAAAGAATAAATCAGAAACAAGCATTTATGGAAAAATCCTCCATTTGTTTTTGTTGTAAAGACAGTAAAAAAGTGAGACCTGGCCTACATTTATCTCACCAGTAGCATCATCGTTCATTGTTAGTCAGAATGAATCTTTATGGATGTTTTCCCCAAGACTTAATTCAGGGTGAGACACTGTGCTGTATACCTCAGGTGTCAAAAGAGCACAAATAATTACCTCCATAGAATACAATCCATTCACAAATCACCTGACACACTTGGTTGCAGAAGATTCAAAGGAAAACAATTTTTGCCTCAGATTTTCAAAATGGACTGCTAGTTGTAAATGGCAACATATGATATTAATTGTGTGACTCATTCAGATATTCCTGGAGCTTATTCACTACAGATGCAAATTAGATTGGCACATGCTTCAGTAGAATTTCCTTAACTGAAACGCAGTGAACAGCCACACTGAGTCCATTCATATATTTCATGTGAGTCCTGAGGGATGGCATCAGACGAGACCCTCAGTCTTGTTCGAAAAATTCCATGTGGAGCAAACCTTATGCCACTCACCAAGTTTAGAATTCAGTCCTAAAACTAAGAAGCTACATGTACAGTAAAAGTGGTCTCTTACAGATAGTTTTTAATCATGACTCCCATAACTTGACAACCTTCTCCACAGTTTGGAGTCTTATCATCTGGATTACAGGTGGAGACAGAGCTTAGAGGCAAGCTAAAGAGCTTTTGGTTGCTCTCATCTCTATGCCAAAAGAGATCATGCAAGGGACTAGCAAGATACAGAATAAGGACAAGGGACACTTTCATACTTCTTTGCCATAGCCATACATCCTAAAGGAGAACATGAGTGCTAAATATCTTAAAAGACCTGCAGCCACTATAAAAGCACTTGCTTTTGTAGTCATACTTAACTCCCTTTAAATGTTGCCCTCGTTAAGAGGCAATTAAAGTAGTTCATTAAGAAATTCAGGTCTTTTGGTGGTGGTGGTTTCATTAATATATGCTGCTTCATGCATATTGGAAAACTGAAATCAGACTTGCCTGATTTGCTTCCTCAGGCTCTAGTAACACTTCATTGCTGTAAAACAGTACTGTAAAAGAATATAAAAGCAAAGGGAAATAACAAAAACTTTCTTGGACGACAGTGCTTTTCTCATAAAGCCTTTGTAGTAGATTAAGTTTTGAGAAATCCATTACTTCTTTTTGTTGTTGTTTTCTTTTTCTTTCTGTTCATTCCTTGGGCTGCTTAAAGGCTGTGGAGATCCTCTGGACACTCCCTGCCTGGGGTGGACTTTTATCCACAGAATCTTTTTAAGACAGTAGTATCAGGGATATTTTTTCTTCTGCCATTTCTTGGAAATCACCCCAATACATCCATGAGATTATTGATTTCCATAGCGTTACAGTTGTGTGAGGTGAACAAAAACACTGTGGTTTTCAATATTACAGCTGTGACAACTTAGTACTATTTTGTTTCACACAAGGGGAATATGATTTTCTCAGGTTTTCTTTGCAATAAAATTTCAGCTGTTCCTAATCAGACACGACTTCCTTCGTTCTTGACCCGAACTTCCCAGACCCACAAAACTACTATTTTCCTCTGATGTTGCAAGTAACAAACATTTGAGGTGTTAATTTCAAATCCTTAAAAAAATAATGCCTGCATCATGAGTCATGGAAGAACACCTCTCACTGCAAACTAGAAAAAAACCTTTTCATTGAAGACAAGATTTGCCCCTTACAGAATGATTGAACTCCCTGTTGAAGACCTAGCTAATATTAGAGAAAGGCAGAAAGAGGCACTAGTTAATGTGGGCAGGGGGAATCAGTGCCTGATCTTGCTTTCAGCAAAAATGTCCAAAGTCAACAAGAGTTTCATGGAGCAAGCATATAGTATTGGTTCACATAAAATTACAGCCCCAAATCCTGCAAGTGCTATACCATGAATAGTCCTGTTGATACCAGAATACACACATAAAATGACTCAAAAGCATGTTTTCAAAATTGACCTGTTTTGGCCAGCTGGATTGAAATGGCTGGCAGAGAAGAAGTGCAACAGAAAGATATATCTTTGTGTTTCACAACTCATACATACCATGCTGAGGAAAGTTCTCCATTTCTCAGACAACAGTAGGTCTGCAAGGCAGGAATACATCCCTCCACTGTTATTCATGAAGCATGCTGTACAAGCCATACTGTCTGAAAAAACGTAAATATTCAGCTAGTGAGGTTAAACTGAAGTAAAAGAATCTCTCTGGTGAAATACTAGGTGTCTGCCAAATTAGGAAAATCATGCTATGTACTCCTGCCATGGTAGGCAATTTTTATCTTTCTATGGCTCTGTCTTACCTTTGACATTTCTAGGTTCTATTTTAATAGCCATGTGTAAAACACATAATACATATCTTCTTTTGAAATACACAGTAGCTTATATTCTTAGTGCCATTTTTAACTGTGGTGTCATGTAAATATATTTATCATATGTGTCAATTCATTTGTGACTCAAAGAAAGATTGAAGATTTCTGTAGATACTCTTGAAATGAAGAGGTAGGTACTCATCCCAAGCCTCCACCATCAGTTTCCTGCTTTCCTCCTTCTTCTAACACCATCATATCTATTTTGTAATATTAAATTATTCCAAACTATTTTTCTTGCAGTATCACAAACCTGCTTTCTGCAACATGTAACTATTTAATAGCGTGATCTTAGTTTAACAATGTTAGCTATATTACATATTTTAATTCCTACATACTCTGGGTGTACAAGCAAAAAGGTGAGCATGCAAATTTTCAGGCTCTTTGCTTTATACGAGTTTTCAAATTTAGTGACGGGTACACTGGAAGACTGTGGCACCCACGTTTTAGTCCTGATTAGTAAATTCCCTGCTTAAACTTGTCATGCACTTCCTAACACACTTTACATTGGATGGTTCTTGGTTTTATATTAATCTTCTTATTGTAATAATACTGCACACAGCATAGCTCTTCTTTTACTTCACCTTCTGAATCACTTTAAGTAGCAGTCCTGGTTATCAAGATTGCAAATCCATATGAATATCCATTTATTCATGGAAATGGATCTGCTAATTACTATGTTTCCAAAGGTGCTTCTTCAATTGTGCTCTTCAACGCACCTTTTTTTTACAGACAAGTATATGATTTTTCGAGGTAGACATAAATATGAATAGCTTCTGTTTATTACCACCTGACCTAATTTCCTCATAACACTATCCAAGTCATAAGAAACAGCAAATGGGGGGTGGAGTGGGTGTAGAATAAAACAGTAGAGTTATAGTCATTTTGTATCTATCAACAACATTTTGCTTAAGCATACAGGTCATTGGCTGCATTGTTTCCACACACACACTCCTTTTTTTTAACTCATCCCATTTAATCAGCAATACGAACAATTACAGATTCAATCAGGTCCTTGATTATTGTTGATAAAAAGCTCTGAAAAAGTCACACCACCATGTAAAACAAGGGCAGGTCTTACACTACAAATATCAAAGTCAAGGTAATGAAGACGCAAAATCTAGTCAGGAAAGACTTTAAAAAGAAAAACAAAGAAGTTTTATCTGGTTTGCTCTATAGTAAAAACTTTTAAACCGTACTGTATCTAAACTAATACTGTCAATTTGGTCATTTGAAAACCAAACTTCTAAATGCCCAATAATACCCAATTGTAAAGGTTATGTCCTTTGCTGGTTTTGCTGTTGTTAAGGGAAAGGAAAAGAGAGAGACCCACAGCCCTCCATCTAAGAACCGTTAGGGACACGGTAAGTTACCACTCCAAATAACTAATACAGATTTGCAAAATTGGTTCTCTGTACATGGAACATGAGAAGGCAGAGGAGAGGCGGCTGTAGGCTCTTTTGGCCCTGCCCTCAGGCTGCCAGACATTTCACAGACAAAATCAGTCATTCTGAACGTCAAGGTATGGAAGAATGTAGTGACAACCACATCTCTAAAGAGGTTATTTTTTCATTAAGGATCCCTGGAGCATAAACTCTATCCACCCCCGGATTTGGAAGAGTAGGAGTACTTCCTAGGCAAGCCACTTGAGAAGACTGGAAAGGCATTGTGCATGGCCATCGTAAATCTGTTTCCAGTGTTTAAACACACAGCAGATGCACTTTGTAGGCCATTCTACAGTTCTGGTTCACTAGTCGTCCAGACTGCAGGAGATACAAAAACGTAGCTGACTTCCTCCTGCCCAACTACATAGATTTTGCACTGCAAAAGAATCCAGGGTACGCAGAAGGATCCCTCAGGTCTCATTCAGTTGGGATGTAGTCTGGACCCAGTGAACTGTTTTTAAGGTTTCCCCATCTGGACGTACTCAGTGCCCTTCAAATCTATTCACTCAAGTCATTTAAGCAGTAACCCTCTCCAGCATCAGTCATATCTGCTTATTTGATGCTTGAAAGTTTTTTATCCATTAACCCTGTGTGTGTGTGTCTGTCTGTCTGTCTGTATGTATGTAAAAAGCATATATTTTCAGGTTGATACTCAAGAGACATTACAATCCAGCTTTACTACCAGCATTTGTCCTTCTTTTCTGTAAGGTAATAGGTACATCATGTTATACTGAGCATAACAAAGAAGTTTTGAAATCAGACAAGTGGTGTCCATTCCGTCCTTTAAATAATGTTTCGTCCCTTTCTTCCATCCCATGCTCACTACTGAGCCACATTTATTAAACAATTAAAAATTATACAAATACGGAACTAAGTGTCAACTAACCAGCTGTTTTCTGCTCCGTTCGTTTGAGAGATGCCAATTCACCTTTCTTTCATTGAATCTTAAGTGTGGCATCATAAAAATGTAAATTTTCCTGCACTGCTGGGAAACATATACGTAATGAAAATCTGAGATGATTCAGGCCTGCATGAGAATTGCCTGACTTGGTGTATTTACTTAACCCTGTTTATCACAGGATTATGACGATTTTGAAGTCAAGGACTTAGGGAGAATATAATTCTTTATATGTAAGTGTTAATAACAGGTTCTGGATGAAATTCACAAATAATTGCAAACTCTTACTCATTTACATATTGCGTCTTCAACAAGCTTGTGCTGTGAATATGCTACCAGTAACAAAATAATTACAGTTATTTTAACATATGCAGATTAACTGCATTAGCACTGTATCTTTAAAAATGCCTGCATAATTAATTGCATTGGTTCTTATTTTCCTCTGTATCTTATGCTATGTTACCAGCTGAGGTGAACCCAAGCCCTTAGTTTTATGCAATTCAGAGCAGAAGAATGTAACTGGTCCCCACACTCATGTTGAAAAGAGGTGGTACATAAGGGAAGACTTATCTTTTCTCATCAATTAATGCGGTTGCCTATAGCAAGATGCTTACTTCTGCTTGTTCCTAGAGCCTGCTGGAGTGAACACTTTCCTAGAAAGATGCAGAAGAAAAGAACAGCTGTCTACAGAAACAAACGCATGTTACATCTTGATTGTATTCATGGGCGAGTCCAGTTTAATCCTCTGAAATATTTCTGGACAAGATATTTGGTACACATTAGCTAATGACAGTGTAGATAACAGCTTTCCTGTCTTTTTACTCTTTTTATTTTTTTTTAACATTAGCACTGTTTTGACTTTACTAGAAAACTGTAGGGTGAAATTTCCCTGCTATTTCTTGATTTATAGGGAAATAGTCTTTCTGTCTCACACGTTTATATGAGCACTTTTCAAAAGTTGTTTAGGAAAGCTCAGACTTGCCTCCACAGAGAAGGATGCTCAGCTCTGAAGCAGGATGAAGACATTAAAGAACTAGGATTTTCTTAACAGAATCATAGAAAAAATTAGGTTGGAAGGGACCTCTGAAGGTCACGTAGACCAATTAGATGGGGTTGCTCAGGGACTTGTCCAGCTGAATTTTGAAAATCTCTGAAAATGGAAATTCCACACTGTCTCTGGGCAGCTCCTTCCATGGCCTGACCCCTTGCACCAGGAGCCAGTTGTTCTTTACATCCAGCCAGAATTTTTACTGCTGCCTCCTGTCCTTTTGCTGTGCACCTCTGAGAAGTGTTTGGCTGTTAAAACTACAGCATGCCCATCCACCTTGAAGAAAACTGCTGACTGGGGTGTAAAGCACAAGTTTAGATATCACATAATTAAAACCATGCATATACAGATGGCAAAAAAAGACCATGGCTGTGAAGGAAAAGAATAGGTGCTCTGTAAATCATGTTGAATTTACCTGACCTGCCAAAAGTGACTCTTCATAATATAGTTGTTCCCACATATTTTGCATTTCCATTATGATCAGCTAACGCGAATTTTCAAGAAGCTGGTTATACTGCAATAGGCATACATTGGTATAAAGAATTTGACAACCCATCACAGGCCTTATCTAAAGTACATAGATATCTTGTGGCTAGATTATGTGACCTGCCTCTGTCTCTGGTGAAATGAGAGGCTTTAACCACAACATCGCTTTTGTGCTCAGTCAGCACCCCCTTTTTAATACCATTGTTGGTTAGACAAGTTTTATTAATCATCATGCTAGAACATGCATTTGTGTTTCAACAGCACTTTCACAGCAATTCAGCCTTAATGGAGGAGCCTTAAGAAAGCTGTGTTCCAGTCAAGTGAAGTAACACATACCCTCATAAAAGAGGCCACCAATTTATTTACTTAGAGCCTTGTTTCCTCTTATGTTCTTTCAGTTTTCAACATTCCTTTTGCTACATAGATCTCTATATAGGAAATAATATTGGAACACTGGCAGCAAAGCTCAAAAAGACCTTATACAAAGGAAAGGTGGTTTTATTTTACAAAAAAAATTGATTTCACCCACACTGTCATATCCACATACTCACAAGCACCAAGAAGTGTGTGTCCAAGAGGTCTGTCAAGCATCAGGTGCCACTAAGTGTGCAGCCAGGTGTCTTCTCAGCATTCAGACTTCCTCGATGATGCAGAGGACAAGGTACGCAGACTGTCGAAACTCATCACTTCTCCTAGGTCCCTTTTTAGGTTACTGGTGAAATGCTAATTTTGGACGTACCTTTTTTTTCCTCTTAGGAGATGGTAAGTCCCTTCATTCTGTCCCAGCTCTCTGAATCACTGGGGTTTACCAATTGTCCTTTGACTCCCAATCTGGGTGCCCTGTGAAGATGCACAGAGACTTCATGAGATCTTGATGATCTCCTAATCTAGGTATCAACACATTCCATGCCTGCATCTCCTCTGCTGCTGTTTGTTGCCCTGCTGCTTCCACACCCAGACACTCCCATTAATACCAACCTAAACCGTTCTATTACATTTCCCTACGTCTAGCTAAACAAAGTTATTTGTCAAGACTTTTCAGCAATGATGCTAGTTCACACCGTTGCTGGCCCCAGACTTCTCCAGTAGGTATGTATGCATGCATGCATGCACGTCTGCGTGTACCTGCAGCAGTTCTGATGCTATTCACAAACCGCTGTGCAAATACTGTGTATGAGGTGGTGAGACGGTGAGAATAACCTGCAAAGAGGGAGTTAGCAATAGCTTAAGCTCCACTACTGACCAACATGCAGCTGCAACCTAAATTCCCATTTAGCATCCCGCCCTCCCACTCAGAGTGCATACTGATGTTGCTACTTGGCCAGTCCATGTTACTTGTCACCTCTGATTCATTAGCTGTCTACACAAAAAAGAGAGATTTATTTTCTACCTACATGATCGAAAAGATACCTTTGGATTCTCTGCAACCACGGGCAGAAAAATTCAGGGATCACCTTCCTCACTCTTCCTACAGTATACCACAACTATGTCTTAAAACTTAAGATACTCAGATACTATCCTGTTGCAAAGACTGATGATTTCTGCAAGCAGTTAAGACTTCATTGCATGGTAAGCTTTTTTGCGGGCTAATTCTAAACATCTCATAACAGCAGGAACTTACAATTTATTTTGCTTTCCTAATAAAACAAATCCAGATCAAAAAATAATAGGAACAATTTGCCTCAGTACTTTTCAAACAATTTTCTTTCTGCAGTGTCTTTGCTGGGAGGCTGGTTAGCTTATTTCAGATTCGATTCATTAAAAAGTCAAGCCAGAACTGTTTGAGGCAACTTTCCTATATTTTTCAATATTGATTTAATTTCCATGGGATATTATTTATTCTTCCCAATGATCACCTGATTTCAGATTATACAATTTTTTAATCACTGTAGAGAAGATTTAAAATAAAACTTTCACAAAAAATTAAAGTGAAATTCTAGTTCTGCTTAGACAGGGATATGTTTTCCTCAATGAAACACTTGAATTAAAATCCTTCGGGTTTGTTTAAAACACAACAGATTGTTTTGCAACCATCTGTATTATAGGGTCTGCAGGGTGTAGAAAATAGTATAAAAGAGTAAACTAACCAACTCTGTGTCATGAGATGTGTGCCCAGATCTAGTATATTAGATCTGAAACAGCACACTGAAGTCTTGCCGATCATTGCTTAGTACAGGCCAAAAACATATGTTCATGGAAGACTGTAAGAAAATGCATTTTAGAGCCATCCACTTACCTGTGAGATGTTCATGTGAATTTTTATTTTAAAAATATACTGTACATGGAAACATTCAAGATGTTTAAAAGGCAAAGTTAACCCACGGAAAGGAATGGAAGAAACTGTTGATCTGCAAAGATAATGACCACTAAACACTATCACTTGGAGGTTGGGTGAACATTAAAAATCTGCTTTCTTGAATTGAAACCTAAATACTAGATATGTTTCTTCTTCAAGTTACGAAAGAAGGAAAAGATTTAACATACAGGTGCTGAGAATCTCTGTAAGTTAATGAGCTATCTTAATTCTTATCAAGATTTACAATGTGATCTTCATACTGCATATCAAGTGTATATTAGAAATACATGTTATCTGGCTGCTATGTGTTGGCTCCAGACTATGGAAGAGTGCTCAGGGTGACTACTCCAATAGAGTTATTAAATATAAACAGACTGAAAAGACTTATTTTTAGGCTGTAGATTACAGAATTTCATTACATTAATAGTCAGTATGTGTGGTAGTCTTAAGGTAGTAGATACAGTTTGTTACAGTACCTATTATTCTATATTGGTCACTTCTGCAATTTTAAACAATGAAGATTTGTTGCTTAGAAGTTAGGTAACTAATAGGTGTTGTGTTTGTAAGTGTGTGGAATTGTAACTAGTATGAACTGTGTATCCTGGAAGCATTGTTAGACTCTAGTGAAGATTAACCTTGGAAACGAGAACCATAAACAAACGTGGTCCAGACGTGGCTCGGAGACAAACCTCGACCTTATAAGGAAAGAAAGAAACAAGTTCACGAAGAGTTCACTACCCTGCCGACCACCACAGACCACCCGAGACCCTCAAGAACACCCTAAAGGCTTTAGTGCGCATGTGTCTAGGATGACGCAATATTATAATTAGTTCCTGGAAATTTAATGAACATGTAAAAGAGAAATTTAAAATATGTATAAGAAGCATGGATATAAACAGAAAGGTGATTAGACCAGGTGTGCTTGATTTGTGGCAAGTCCACCGAGCACCCAGGCCTGAATAAAACAATCTCTCTCCTGAGCGTGTGGAATTGGTTACTTGCACGCTGGGCACGAATCCGCTTTTCAGACAACAGTCTAGTTAAGTCTGGCACAGGATGCATGGGAAAGCCTTAACAGTCTTCATCTAGGCACTTAGGCCCACAAGAATGTTCAGTCACAGTAACATCAACAGGTATTTATATATGAAGTAATTTCCGTTATTTTATCTACCACCATAATAGGGAGTTGGAGGAGAAACCAAACCAGACGAACTTTTAAGTTCTTTTGAGAAATGAAACAGAAATAGCACACATCAAGCTAAGAACATTTACTCTAAATTTAACTGATTTGTAGTAATCAACATAAAAAACTATAGAAAAAACAATGCTATGCACCAAGGGTCTGGCAAACATTAGCAAGCAATAGAATAAAAGTAAGTGCTAGTAGTGAATATCTGCAATGAAATTTTAGATCATGCATATAGAGAGAAACATGTCAAAATCCAGTATTTTTATAAAATTTAGTTCAGGATTTTTAGTCCCCTTGTGTGAATGTTTGCTCCTGTTTCTAAAGGTGTTTTTTTAATCTCCCCAGAAGAAAAAGACTAAGGTACAAAGGATAGTTATTTTGTGAAAAATACACTACTATTAAATAGGTGTCTCCCCATCCTTCATTGACTGGTTCAGTGCTGATAAGCACTGTTTGTTCAGTTTAACCCACACTGTTTCCACAAAGACATATGATGGATGAAATGTGAGTATATCACATTCTGCTAAGTGCATATATAGAATTCCTACCTTTTGATGGTTCAGCTGTGGAAGGGACCTATTGAAACGGTTGTGAAGATCTCCAGGTAAGTCTTTTATCCACTGTTCTGGTGCAATCTGGTTCCATTCGTTGTATGGTCTCTCAGAAGCCTGGCCCTGATGAGTCTCATTGGGCTGTGGGGAAATGGGGTTTATGCGACATCCAAAACTTCTTTAAATATATTTAATGAATTCTCACAGAATTTTCAAAACAGAGTGGTATAAAATAACTGTATGAGTTATCACTTCATATTGTATTAATTCTATATAGGGTTTTTTTTTCTTTTTCTTGCAGTGCTGAGCCTCTCAAACAGTATTTCCCCTGTGTTGTCCTTATTTCATGAATTCCTTTTAAGGTTGCGTTGCAAGTGCAGCTGTGTACAAAGTAATTCAGACTTTTATGCAAGCATATGTTTTAGATGGTTGCTGGTTTTATGAAGGTGGATGTGCTAATGTGTGAGTTTAAGTGCACCTAGTAGCTTACAGGTTGCTACTTCTTTTTATGTTCATCATCCTACTAGAAGCTTACTGGATAAATATCATATCAAAGCAGCCTAATTTGTATCCTTAGACCATCACAGCTGAGACCACTAAAATAGAGTAAATCACTCTACCAAGTTATGTACATACTCCATCTTCAGTATCAACACAGTACAGAAAAAAGCTTAATTTTCTTTTTACACAACCCATGCATAAGAACTAGCAAATGCATCTAAACTGGAAGTGACATAACTGTAATTAAAGCAAAAAGAGTAATGAAGATAATATACATAAAAATTGAATGAACAACAAATGAAAATAATAAATACAAAGTAAAAGTTATGTAAATACTATAGAAAATCAAAAAAGAATGAGGCATTATGCTCATCATGTAATTTTAAAATAGTCTATAATATTTGCTAATTAATCCAACGTTACTGGAAGCAAAATCACACAGATTATCTACATCGTATTTTCCATCTTGTGTGGAAATAAACTTGGCTTCCTTAAAAAATCGACTGGTATTTCATAATTTTTTTCTCTCTTCTCAGTACTAAATCTTTGAAAGAACAGAGCTCTCCTATCTTCTTTGAAAGCTATTAATAAGTTGGGATGCCATGCCTTTTCTTCCAAGATTTCTCACAATGTTTTTTTTTTCCTGCTGTGTGCTTTTTTATATTATTCTTTGATTCCCCTGGAAAGGTTTAAAGCACTTTACACAGACAGCACATGTGTCTCGTATGCTTCTGTACCTCCTTTAAAGCAGTAATTCTCAGGACGGAAATGAATGTCATGTATTTGCAAATTAAGCTGCTCATCAAGTTTCTCATGTTTCAAAGTCCGTATAAAGGAAATAATGAAGAAAAGGTATATTTTGGAGTATGTATCTTCCTTGTCTGTCATAGGAAGATTCTACCTACACGGAAATTATCAAGGGGAAAAAATGCTATACTTCCGTCTACCAAAAGGCTGAGGACCAATTGCTTTTTTGTGTGTGTGTGAAAGAGAGGAGAAGGGTTTAAATTTCTGCAATGGTAGTGTGATTCATTTGGTATTCTCTCTTGCTGTGACCAAAGCAAGTCTGTGAAGAAGGGTCTCACCTGACAGAAAGTCATACCTGTTTTAAAGGAATGTCGGGATAATATCTGTGACTCTTCTCTCCAAGCACACTTCTTAGACTCTTTTTGCCCTTCAGTAATTTATTATTCCTTGACACATAGTAATAGATCATTTACTTACAAAAGGGATGTAACTACACTGGTAAAAATGAAGACTTTTGTTGACAGCAAGAAAAATCTAATCATGAATTGAGACTGAGCTATGAAAAAAACAATTTTGCCACAAAAACTTCCCCACGGAACCTCTAAAACCTCAGTTAGTTTTTGGGTTTTGCTCAAATTGACGTCCTGATTTAATTTATTTTAAACACAGTTTTTTTCATTTACTTTTCATGTATGTTTCAATTCTAAGCAGATTCATTGTAAGCCTCCTCCTAGAAGTTAAATACATTGATCAGAAGTCATTCCCTCTGCGAGCAGAAGGTAGAAATATCTGATAGATCTTGAGTTCTAGTTCAGTAGTTGGAGCATTTCCCGTAAAAGCTGAGCTTTATGCACCACTTCCTGATGTATGCAAGGATTCACTTAAAAAGAAGCAAATTTTAATGTAGATCACTTAAATTTGAACCTTATTACCTTATTGTTTTACTGAAATTGTTAAAAGATAGATGTTTGATTCCTGTAGGCAAGACATTTCAAAAATATTGCAACCATATCATTCAGCAAACATATTGGAAGGAGGCATCTGTTTCTCTTAATTTTAAATAATTTCTGTATCAGCTTTATAGCTGCTTGGGAAAGATATATTGGCCAGGGAGCCAATTAAAGTTACCCTTTAATAAAGTAATAAAGTCCACTTAATTATTCACTTAAAGCAAAGTTAAAGCAGAACTGGTTAATTGATCCCAACCTTTAAAGGTGTTGGTTGAAAATCAGGCTCAGATGCAAGATGTCATTCCTCCTTCTAACTCAGATCAAGGAAAGATCTTCCCACTTGGATTCTGAGGGTTCTTGATTCTATCATTAAGTCAAGAGGACTCTGATTCTTCAGTAGTTAAGGCTGATTCTTCTTAGGTTGGATGTCAAGAGGATGGGAAGACGTTGGGAGGATGTCGGAAAAGAAAAGGTTTTTGGAACCAGAGGAAACCTGGTTCCCAGCCAAAGCATCCCAATAGCCTTCAAAGCTTGTGGAAGAGTTCAGCCACTCTGTTCCCAGAAAAACTAGGTAGCATTTAACGCATTCCAAAATTCTAGGAAGTTTATGTACAGCACTCTTTTTTTTTTAAACATTGGTAAGTTAAAAGACAGTTCGCAGGATATTATTAATTAGGTTAAGTTGCATTTTGACTTCATAGGCATATGATGGCCTCCAATCAAACTCTTCTCAACTCTTAAGGTACAGGAAGCCAAATGAAGAGTGTTTCATGGCCGTCTTCATGCATTAAAGTTTCTTTGTCTTACAATGTTGTAACAGAAAAAGTCGTATCATGTCACACTATACTTGCCAAGCTCTAAGGGAAGGCTTGCCAGCGTAATGGAAGCTAACAGCAAGGAGCACCAAGGACAGTCCACCAAGTCCATCAAGTCTGTGTAAAGAACTTGTAACCAGTGCTTTTGTTCAGCTGGCATTTTTGAAGTGTTCCCCCACCCTCCTTTTTGTTTCCCTGTTCCATAGATGACAAGGACACATTTTTAAATGAATTCTTTAAGTTTTGAAGGAACTACTCCTTCTCCACCCAACAACGCTGCCTCCCTTGCAACAAGAAGACAATTTAATGCAAAATGCAGTCTTTTGTTTTGCTTTTGTCAACATCTGAGGGCTTTTTTTACTTACACACACTTTGCCTAGTCACGTGAAATGCTAGTTAGCTGTCAGCTAGCTGCACACTCCTGAGCTTCTCTGTACAAACACGACCACCTACACTTCCTCAGATAACCTGAACGACCATCATTTGGGAGTAGTGTAATGCAGAGCTCCAAGCTCGCACTCGGGCAATCCACTGACTCACAGAGTCTGCCTGCAGCACAGGGTCAAATCCACAGCTGCAAGGATTAAACAGTTAGGCTTGCCCTGCCATGCCTCAGGGAGAGTCAGGCAGGAGCTGTTAGCAGTTCAGAAGAAAGAACAAATGGGCTTGATGGGCAGCCAATCTCAAATGCTCCACAATCAAGTGGACACTCTCCCATGCCAGGGATCACCACACCTGTGATGGGCACGGCATGGGAACGCATGATCATGCATTTCTCCTTCCAGGCATGAAAATGCAGTCTCCTTCTGTGGACAACTCCCAGTACCCACAGAAACTGGGAAGAGTGGTTAGCTCTTGAAAGAGTTGCTAGCACTTGATGATCCTGCTCTGGGAGGGTTTTCCAAGGTAATGGCTCTCTAGAACCTCCCTTTTGTTCCCTAGAGAAGATGACATCTACAACTACACTGAGGCAGCCCAGGATTAACCGCAGTTCCCCTTTCAAATTGCCCTCCCCCTAACAGCATAAAAGCACTACATTGTAAGTAGTGTGTGTAGGATTGAATGTAGTCCTTGCTCCTGGGTGCAGATATCCTTCCAGAAATTACTCTTTGTTGATTTCACATTTGGTCTGATGATTTCAGGAACCGTCTCCAAGACAACACCTGGTTGGACTCAAGCAATGTTTCATTCAAGAAGCAGCCACATCACATTTTTGTTTTGTGGCCCGTAAACTGAGAGACAAGCCCTGTGGTAAAACTGGAAGGCTTGTGAGTGAGGGTGGTAACTGCAGTTACCGGCACTGCACATTTTGGTCTGGCTCTCTGGATGTTCAGAAGCAACTGAACTTTGAAAAAGAGTATATCTGGAATTGGTTCTTACAGAAAACAATATAATTGTAACAGGCTTGTAATTTAGTCTGTTGGAGGAACAAAATTCTTGATAGTGTTTGTGTAAAGGCAGCATGGGAAGTGCACAAGATAAAACAGACCATGCAGGTCATGCTAAAAAATATGTTAAGGAGGAAAAGGATGTTGTCAGCCTCTCTAAGTGCATGACTAAACAAAGGAAATACCCTCAGAGTATTGGCTGTTTTAAAGCAGATCCCATCTCTGCTGCTTGTGAAGCATACATTAGTCATTGCAAATTGGCATAACTGAAAGGCAGTAAACACAAAGCTTGTGCCATTTGGACCCTGTTCTATGCCTTATATCATGCATGGGATCCACCAAGAGAAAAATTTGAGGAGGTAAAGAACTTAGAAAAAGAAATCCAGAAACTGAAGGAGGATGACATTCCCAAATTAATAGAACAAAACACTACAAGATCTTAGATCTTGTTTACAAATTAAACAACTAGAGTTAGACATTGGAAAAGTGCAAGATTAGAAACAGGAGGGTTTAGAAAATTAACTAGAAAAAGCTAGAACAGTAGCTCAGTTTCTAGCAAGGCAACGTAAAGTCATCCAATCCATGCACCAGTGCAATGCAATCATTGAAGATCTAAGAAAAAACATTTATTTGCATGAAGGGTTAATAGCTGTTGTGAAGGCAGAAGAAATTCCTGTTATTTTCCTAATCCCTGAACCTTCTTCCCCAAGAATTTATTCTGAAACTTGGGAACCCTCTCCCAAAGACACACTGCCAGGAGCTCCTTCCAGCCCTGAGCTGGAGGGACTGCATCCCATTAACCCTATAGTAACCTAATAGGTTGAAAGGACAGGAAATAGAGGAACAAGTGTTCAGGAAGAAGTAAGAGAAACAGTCTAACAGAAGCCCCACGAGGCTAAGTCCACTGTAGACCGGTTAGGTTCTTTACATAGAAATACTCTAACTGACTGGTGCACTCGAGTGTTGAGCATGTATCCACACTTAAATGGAGAAGATGTAACCCCGCTGGCTCATGGAAGTCTGTCTAATACAGATGCACATATGTTTAGGGAAGATTTAAGCATTTTAGCCAATCCAGACACAAACTTTTAAAAGAGGTTTTAGCCCCAATTTTCCCAGGGAAGAGTCTTAATACTCATTTGAGAGTGACTGCACTGTTGCTGGATGCTGGGACCATCAGGAGGCCCAGTCAGTTGCATGGGAAGAACTCCTGTAAGCCCATTCAAACTATGATTTATTCCCTCACTTTGCCTCAGGCAGAAGGGCAGAAAACCTCACAAATCCCAAATTTCAGTGTTTCTTCATGGAGTAGTCTAACCTTTAGCCAGAAGCGACCACGTTTTAATCAAAGCCACTTGGGATAAAGAAAACCAAGGCCACCCAAAGGTGCAATTCAACTCATTGCCTACTCATAATCGCTGCCCAAAATTTCCTGAACTCACACAGATCCAGTCAGAAATCAACTCTGGAAGGAACTAAATGATCTTGGAGAAGATATGACAATCTACCATAATCAAATCTACTGATACTTTCATGGAGGCTCTACAAATAGAGCTGAAAAGATAGAAGCAAGGACTACAGCAAGTTCCCTGTCCCCCAAGTGAATCGGTATCAAGGTCTGTAAAGTGAGTTTCGCCAACTCAACAGTGAGTCCTAGACAAGGTCTGTAGGTTCTGCTAGGGAAGCCCAGGCTCCTGTGAGCTGGCACCACAGATCCTGGCACCTTTGCCAGTGGATTCTTGGGGACAATCCTCAGTCAAAATGGTCATTGGGAGCTCAGAAAAAAATGCCCCAATTTTTAACAGACACAGGAGCATCTGTGAACACTCTTGAAATGTCTATGGTAAACTCAAGCAGAAAAACTCAAGTGCAGGTCACTTTAAGTAGTTAGGGTGGAGCCCCCCCAGCATGCCCCAGTTTGGGAAAATATCCCCTTACAGTTAGGGAAATTACAGGGAGTAATGCATAGCACAGTTAGCAAGAGCCCAGAAGAAGGAATTTTAGGTGTACCGTTTCTAAAGGAAAATTGTCCTACAGTGGATTTGGCAAAAAGAAATTTATGGTATTTTGAGGGAGGACCCTCAGTCATTTCTGCTGTGCACAGTTGGGCTGCACTTAAGGTACCAGACCCATTGCTACCAAGACTGATGATGCTTGGGCAGGAAATCCATGGAAGCTTGGTCACAAAACGAGACCAAGTGTGATAGTGATATAGTAGATACAGTTTGTTACAGTACCTATTATTCTATATTGGTCACTTCTGCAATTTTAAACAATGAAGATTTGTTGCTTAGAAGTTAGGTAACTAATAGGTGTTGTGTTTTTGTGTAGAATTGTAACTAGTATAAACTGTGTTTCCTAGAAGCACTGTTAGACTCTAGTGAAGATTAACCTTGGAAACGAGAACCATAAACAAACGTGGTCCAGACATGGCTCGGAGACAAACCTCGACCTTATAAGGAAAGAAAGAAACAAGTTCAGGAAGGGTTCACTACCCTGCCGACCACCACAGACCACCCGAGACCCTCAAGAACACCCTAAAGGCTTTAGTGCGCATGTGTCTAGGATGACGCAATATTATAATTAGTTCCTGGAAATTTAATGAATATGTAAAAGAGAAATTTAAAATATGTATGAGAAGCATGGATATAAACAGAAAGGTGATTAGACCAGGTGTGCTTGATTTGTGGCAAGTCCACTGAGCACCCAGGCCTGAATAAAACAATCTCTCTCCTGAGCGTGTGGAATTGGTTACCTGCACGCTGGGCACGAATCCGCTTTTCGGACAACAGTTTTTGGCGACCCAGGTGGGACTGCTGTGAAGCCTTGCCCGGATCAACTTGCCAGCTCTCGGTGGGGAGACCCTGGTCTCTGGACTCCAGCGCACACTGACCTTTTGATCGGGTACTCCATGAGTATCCTCCCCAACCAGAGCAGGTGAGCGACTCAATGGTACAACGCTAAGGTAAAAGACATATTGTTCTGGGGTATAAAATTGTGCATGCATTGGGTAAGGAATTGTGGCCAAAAGTGAAAAGGTATATTCATATGCGTTTGACAGTGACGACTGGAGTATATGAAATTGTGGCCAAAGGTAGAAGGGTATACTCACATGCGTTTGACAGTGACAACTGGAGTATATGAAATTGTGGTGCCAAAGGTAAAAAGGGTATATTCATACACGTTTGACAGTGACGACTGGAGTATATGAAATCATGGTTAAGAACGTTCTTTCTGGGCAAAAATATGGGAACTCAATAGTCTAAAGTAACACCTTGCTCTCCCCGTGGATGCATCATAAAATATTGGGGAAAATTTGGGGGAAATCCTTTGAAAAAGGAGAAATTAATTGAGTATTGTACTAAATGGTGGCCAATGTATAAATTAGAAGATGAGGTGAAACAGCCAAAATTGGGAACTTTGCAATATAGTACTATCTTGCAACTTATGTTATTTCGTTGGCAACGGGGCAAACGGGATGAGGTCCCTTATGTGGATTTGTTTTTTACCTTGAGAAATGATCATGAAATTCAGAAGAAATGTAAACTTTTAGACTCAGATTCTAATGTGATGATGATGATGATGGAGGACAAGGAACCAAAAACGCGTTGTTGTTCTGCTTGTAGTATAGGAAAACAGTGTTTAAAACTAGGAGAAGAGGAAGAAGATATACAGATGTTGGTGGCACCGAGTAAAAATGAAAGTTTTGAAACTGAAGCAAGGGGAAGTAATAGCTGGCAGAACTAGGACCCAACAGGGGTCTGTTTTATTAGCACCCCTTCGTCAGGCTGTGGGCCTAAGGGGGGAACCAGTGTTTGTGAAAATACCTTTTACTACTTTTGATTTGATGAATTGGAAAGAATTGGCAGGATCATATAAGGAAAATCCTGAAAAGGTATATAGATCTTTTAAGACAATTATTAAAAATCATAATCCAGATTGACAAGATATTAAAATTCTTTTAAATAATTTGTTAACTCCTGAAGAAAAGAGGGTGGTATTGGGAAAAAAAAACTAATACGGAAAATGAAAGAAAAAAAATAGGAAACAAAAAGCTGCTATTCTTGCGGCTGCTTTTGT